>NC_083721.1:152904799-153204799 GCF_028564815.1 Eubalaena glacialis
TGTTTAAAGTAATTAAAATTTAATAAAATTCATATCCTCAGTCACACTAGCCGCGTTTCAAGTGCGCAATAGTCACATGTAGTTAGCGGCTACCATATCAGACAATACAGATATAGAAAATGCCCATCAGTGCAGAAGAGTTGCAATGATATGTATGTCATGGAGAAGTAATGTACCTGGTGCCTATAGTTAATAATAACGTATTACATATTTGTAAGTTGCTAAGAGAATAGATCTTAGAAGTTCTCAACACAAGGGAAAAACATTGTAACTATGTAAGGTGATAGATGTTAACTAGACTTATTGTGATGATCACTTCATAACGTATATAAATATTGAAGCATTATGTCGTATACCTGAAACTGATATAATTTTGTATGTCAATTACACCTCAACAACAAATTTAAATAAGATTTTTTTTTATAAAATAAAAAAAATGATAATTCCAAAGCACTCTTTCTTAGGAAAGTACTAGAAGATACACTTCAGCCAAATAGCGAAGTTAAAAAAGAAAAAGACACAAGATGTAAGAAATAGAGACTACAGTTGGATAGGGGCATGAAAATTCCAGGACAGTGTCTGTGTAGCAGACCTGAAGTCAAACCCAGTCTACATGACAGCAAATAGCTACAGGAAATGAGTGTCCAGAAAAACAACGTTGAGAGTAACTGTCATGTTGAGTATGTGGAAATAGTACAGAGAGGACTTTTATAATCATTTTGGAAGATCTGAGAAGAAGAAATAATAGGTACATAGAAAACTAGGAATACAAACAACAAAAAAAGGCAATTATTAACCCCAGGAAAACAAAATGGCCTATGAAGAAGGAAAGGTAATCAACATTGAACAATAATTACACAGTAGTAATAATGTAAACATAGAATATTGATTTAACCCCAAATTGTGCTGTAACTGTATTACAGGATGGTAGATGGGGAAGGAGAGAAAATAAGAAAACTGAATCCTCAACTATCACAAAGGAAATTCAAATACCAGAAGGAAGAGCTGAAAATAATTAAAAGTGGTTGTTTGCAATGGGGTAGGTTTTTCTTTATAAGCTTTTTAGCACTATTTTGTTTTGTAAACCATTTTGATGGATGGTGTTAGTTAAAGAAAATAAATATAAAAATTACTTTAAATAAGTTTATAAAGAAAATAAATCAGGCTACTGCAATAAAAGATTAACCTCAATGTATTTAAATGTACTCAAAGGAAATGAATACAGCTAACCTTAGTAAGAAAATGGAGTGTGGAGTCATCCGTTACTCAGAAAATATGGCCTGAAGAGTCATTTAAGAAGGGTTAAACAGATCTATTAAACTATTAAACAAGTCTGTTTTGTAGTGTTTAATATTATATATACTATTTGCTATGAAATTCAGACACAATTTGTAATAATTCTTATTAATATAAATTGAAATACCTACATGTGTATAAATAGTAAAAAATCTTAAGGAAACAAGTCTAATTTATATAAAGAAAAACAGTCAAAAGCTTATGGTAAACAAAATTATAATTAATTTCAAATAATTAAGCCAATGTGTATTCAAGATGAAAATTCACAATTAATTGGTCTCATTTTATATTTCACGAAGTACTAGCTTGAAATATTTCCAAGTAACTTTGCATTGAAAGTCATCTATAGAGTCTCTGTTTTTGGTTTTGGTTTTTGGTTTTGGGGTTTTTTTTTCAAATTGATGTCACATACTCTCCTTATAAAAATCTGGACAGTAAATCTAATCATTGTTAATGAAGACACGGGTATGGTACCTGTGTACATTTGGAATTGCGTTCATGAGGAATCAGATTCTTCTAAAACTAAGAGACTCAGCTTTAAAGTTTTGTCATATGTCTTCTGCATCAGCAACCTTTAGGACAGTGGTCTCCAAAGCTCGGTGCCTAAGGTGATCCACTGGGGAGGGTGCAGAAAAAATATCAAAGCCTCCATTTTGATTTTTAATGCACCACTCTATATTTTATTCCTGTAGACTTTATGTACTATAGAATAAGTGTACAATTATATAGGTACAGAATTTATAAATGAGCATACATATATTAGCTGTGTATTATCAAAAAATTTACTGATGGAATGACATGATTAAAAATATTTGCAAACCACTGATTTAGAGATTTCTCCCTACTGTTGTTGGTCAACTATTAATAGTCCATGAGAGTAATTGTTTTATCAACGAGATTTTTATGTAAGCCTTGTGGTAGTAAAAATCTAGAGTAGATTCAGGAAAACATACAAAAATGGGGAATAGAATACCACAGATTTACAAAAGTAGGCAGAAACAGGGGAAAAGAATCAATGGGAATGCAAACAACCAGAAAGCAATCACTGAGATGGCAGCGGTCAGTCCTTACATTTCAATAACCACTCTCAGTGGTAATGGAGTAAATTCAAACAGAAGACACGGGTTTGCCAGACGGATAAAAAGAAGACCCGACTATATGCTGCCTGCAAGAGATGCACTTCAGCTTTAAAGACACACAAAAGCTCAAAGTGAAGGGATGGAAAAATATATTCAACAGGAGTGAAAATGAAAAGACAGTGGGGGTAGTAATACTTATATCAGCCAAAATATACCTTAAGCAAAAAACAGTAGCAAGAATCAAGGGAGGTCATTACGGCAAAGGGGTAATTACATCAGAAAGATACACCAATCATAAGTCTGTATATATACACCCAACATCGGTGCAGGTAAGCATTTTAAGCAAATATTAACAGATCTGACGGAGGAAATAGACAACATTACAAAAATGTAGGGGACATCAACACCTATTATAGTAATGATCAGCAATGAATAGTAATATTATTATTAATTATTAATATAATATCAGTAATCATTAATACGGATGGTTGTTAATGATTATTAATAAAAATAAGCAATGGACAGATCATCCAGGCAGAAAATCAATAAGGAAATGTTGTAATTGAACCATACTTTAGACCAAATTGAATTAAGAGACACATATAGGACATTCCATCCAACAGAAGCAGAATACACATTCTTCTCAAGTGCGCATGGAACATTCTCCATGGATAGATCATATGACAAGACACAAAACAAGTCTTAGCAAATTTAAGAAGATTGAAATCATACCAACTATATTTTCTGAACACAAGGGTATGGAACTAGTAATCAACAAGAGGAAAGCTAGAAAATTTACAAATACGTGGAAACTAAACAATACAATTTTGAACAACCAACATATCAAAAAATAAATCAAAAGGGAAATTTTAAAAATATATTGAAACAAATGAAAATGGAAGTACAACATATCAAACCTATGGCATGCTGCAAAGGCAGTTCTGAGACGATGTTTTAGTGTTAGATACATAGGTTAAGATATTAAAATGGTCTCAAATAAAGAGACTAAATTTACACCTTAAGAACTTGAAAAAAAATTAAGCCCAATGTTAGCAAAATGAATAATAAATATCAGAGTGGAAATAAATGAAACACACACCAGGAAAACAATAGAAAGGATCAACAAAACTAAAAACTGGTTCTTTGAGAACATAAACAAAATTGACAAATTATTATCTAGAATAACTAAAGGAGAGGAGAGAGAGAGAGGTTTCAAATAAATAAAACAAGAAACGAGACAGGAGACATTACAACTGATACTACAGAAGTGTATAGGATCATCAGAAGCTACTGTGAACTATATGCCAACAAATTATATAATCTAAAAGAAATGGATACATTTCTAGAAACACACAACCTACCAAGGATGAATTATGAACAGAAAATCTGAACAAATAACGAATAAAGACATTAAGTCAGTAATCAAAGATCCTCCAAACACAGAAAACCACAGGACCAGATGGTTTCACTAGCAATTTCTACCAAACATTTAAAAAAGAATGAACACAAATCCTTCTCAAAGTCTTTCAAAAACTTGAAGAGGAGGGAACACATCCAAAATTATTCTACGAGGCCAGCATTACACTGATACCAAAGCCAGATAAGGACATTGCAAGGAGAGAAAATGATAGCCCAGTATAGCTGATGAACGTAAATACAAAAATTCTCAACCAAATGCAAAACTTTTAAAAAAAAGCAGTGTCTCTCTGAAACAGGCAACTTTATATGTCTATTTAAAGTTGAACATAGAAATGGAACACACTTCTGTGTTTGCTGTGTGAAGTAAAACGTTATTCTTGTATGTTATCAAGTTGTAATTGTTGGCAATATTTGTATGAAATACTTGGGAAGTAGTTATACTGAAATAAGTATTCATTATTTATCTGACTTCATATTTGACTGAGTGTCTTGTACTTTAGGTGTCAACCAAAATCTACAGGAAGTGTGGCTCAACTGTTCAGGCTCAGCAGCAATGACCTCTAGGATCTCACTGGAAAAAGATGCCATATGATAACCCAGCAGCTAATGTATTTTGCAGAATTATGTAATATTCATTTTCGAATCAGGGAGGGTAAGCTTTATATCTCATAGGGTGAGAGAAGACAATATTTAAATCCTTACCTGTTATTTTATCTATTTTATGATCTTTTTGGTAATGCTTTATAGTACATGCAGGATATTAATAAAAATTACATATATTATATACTTGTATATATATAAACACACATGTATGTATATTATATATGTAAATGTAAAACAGCATTGTGCATGGGCTACTATTATAGGTGTAATTACTTACATAATAGTAGTCCTGTGCAGTGTTCCTTTGCTGGTGCTTGGATGGTGATCCTTCAAATGTGGAGATTAGTGTGACTGTAAGTTTATATTTTCCTCTGGGTGCAACATGAAAGCAGAACCCAACATGCTGTGAGTAAAGATTTCTGTTGCTGGCGTGTTGTGTTGTTTGGTGTTGGCAGTTGAGATAAAAGCGTCCCTTTACTTACATTAAGCTTTTGAAGAAATAGAGACAGCCATTTAATCAAATATGCAATTTATCTTTTATAAACTCATACATATCAGAGAGTTTTAGAGCAATGTTCTATCTCAGTCATGGATTTCTGAGTAAGAGTCAATAATACTAAATTATTTGCATTGCCTTACACATTTATATGAGCTACTATAGTTAGAAGTGACCTTGAAAACATAATTTAACACTTCCAACTCAGAAGATTCTGAGTGGATATGGTGATTTTCCAATTTTTTTTTTTTTTTTTTACTGTCACATAAATCCTAGGTTGAATCAAGTGTATAAAATAATTTTGCCTGTGTCCATGGCACATAACACAAGACAGTAATTGCTAAATTATTCAGTGAAATTTTACAAAGAGTTCTGATATCTTGATTAAGGCATGAGGGGAATTGTCTTCATTACTAGGGACTTAAGTGGCTTTTTCTTTTTTTTTTTAAGGGATGAGAGGATTTCCCTATATTAAGCACAGTCTCTAGAAAAAGATCACAATGTGATTACTTTGATGCAACTTCATAGACAACGTAAAGAAAAAAAATCTCTTGAAAATTGAGAGCTGGGTCTATGCCACTGTCAGTCCTTTAATGCTAATGAGTTCTGATCAATCCATATGATATAAAATATATGACAGAATGCCATCATTTTTAATAAGTTAATTGTCCAAAAAATAGATTATTCTGTTATCAGTTAAATTATTTAAGAAGCACAGGATTAGTGATTCGATTTAAGTAAAATGTATAGGATTACACTTTTGATATGTCCAAATACTTTTGAAACGGATGCTGTAGAGTTTTCCGTGTGCTTTTTTAGTTCAATGCCCATGGTGGTCTAATATTCCCATATGTTTACAAGTTTCTTACTTTGATTTTTAGTTTCAGACCTTCATACAGGAAGGCTTTTCTTTCTTCTTGAATGTAGTCTTAAGAAGCTTCTGTTGGTAATCAAATCTCTTAGTGCTTTTTTTTCCTTATCCACTACAGATATTTTATCTAAGTATCCAATTCTGACAGTCTTAACCTGCATTTCTCTGTGTTTTGACTTCTAACAAGTCTGCGGAGATTCTGTTCTCAACTCTGCAGTTTATCTCTTTCACTGCTTTTAAGTTTTTCCTTTCTTTTTGGTGTTGTGCAGCTTGGCTATAATTTCTAATGTGTATTTCTTTATTTTTCTATTTTTGGAACAAGGCATATCTTAATTCAAGATTTGTGTCTGGTTTTTAAATGTAGAACTATTTACTATCTTGTGGCTCTTCATCCTGGTAGCATAGTTCCTTCTGTGATCCATAATTTATAATAATTTACTTCTTATATTTGGGAGCTCTCACATTTTGGATGTCTCAGATCAGTGTATTTGTTTATTCCAGTTGACTTGGGACAAGATGATCAGTCTTGCCTTGTGGCACTGGCTTCTCACTTTTATTACTCCTCTGAATCTTTCTCTTGAATTGTTTCTGGTATTTTAATTTCGACTCTATTGGCCGCTTTAAGGATACTTGTAAATTCTGAGGTTTTTACTTGTCTACATTAAAATAGTTATCAGAAAATGTATTCTTTTTCTCTAAAAACATAAACATCCATATTGTTTACAAGAGTAAATATTTCACCTAGATATTTTCTAGCGGACAACAGTGTCTCAGGAGACATCCTTAATTTCTTAATTTGAACACCACCCCCAATTTACCGTATATTAAAATTATTTATAGTGTCATTATTTTCTTAGTATTTGAAAGTATTTTTATGTTTTGAATGCATTTCTGATACTATTATCTTCTGCTTTAATGAATACAAATTGTCCATGGCCAGAATGGATGTTTTTCTGTAACATTAAGTTAATATTGGTAGAATTAATTACATGAAAGTCCTTTGACTCTTTCTCCTTGGCACTTCATTGACTCTATAAGATAACCTCAGTTTGATTTTTATTTTTAATCCAATAGTGCTTTAAAATGATCTTAGGTAATTCCCTGGTGGTCCAGTGGTTAAAATTCTGTGCTTCCACTGCAGCAGGCACAGGTTCAATCCCTGATCAGGGAATTAAGATCCAGCATGCCACATAGTGTGGCCAAAAAAAAAAAAAAAAGATCTTAGATAAAATTTGTATATTGCTAGGTATTACTTCTTGGTTGCATTTTAATCAATATTTTCTATTTTCATTTCATAGTGCAAGAAAATATGACATGTAGAATTTTTGTTTTCAAGAAGTTTATGACCTTTTTAGGCCTAAAAGTTTTCCATTTTAAGAATCTCTGATATTTGAAAATAATGTATATCCTGTAGTTACTGGGCAAAAATAATTTCTATTTGACCATCTTCTTAACTAGTCAAACTAACAAAGTTATTTAACACTACGTTTATTTATCTGTTATATATCAACAGAGTTGATTTCTACGATATTCTTAATGTCACTGAATATTCTTTTTTTATGATGGGGGTGTGATGTAACTCACTATAGGGAGAACGCTGTTGTAGAAACAGCAAAGTTAGAGGGTACAAATTAGTATGTATTGTCAGTCCTGTTCAGGGTGAAATGCATTGATTCTAATGACTGGTTCCAGATGTCTAGACTGAAACACCACTGCAGGAAAGAAGAATAACACCTCAAGATATGCTAATTTGATGTAAATCTCTTTTGTCTCACAGAATTTTCCTGTTAGGGCTCACTCAAGAGGATTTTGGTTTGTTATTTGGTCTCAGAAGTGCTCTGTCCTTCATCAAAGGAGTTGAGGCATAATTTACCTTCCATGATAAATTAAAAGCCATCATCTGATCTGCAAACCATTGTCCTATGTGCTTGGTTTGGGTAAATAATTTTCCGCTCTCTAATTGTTGTAAAGTAATAAAGCCGATGTCTGAGTCTGAGCCTAAAGAGAGTCCCTGCTAAAACTCAAATATTTAGGAAACCCCATATAAGCATAATTTGTCAGTCAGTATGTGTCTTTTTATTCCATATCAGCTTGACCTAACCAAAGTTCAAGGATTCTTCTAGACGTTATTGATGACAGCGTCATAAAAACTTACCTCTATATGCAAAATCTTGTAAGCATTCAGAGCTGTCTCATTTTACTGAGAACAAGGGGTAAGACCTCATGCTAGAAGGTTGACCTCATTTGGGTGTTCAGGCATACTGCTCAACAAACACTGGACCAACTGACAGAAACAGAAGAAGCTTGGTCATTACATTTTTTTTTTTTTTTACAATAAAAACTTTGTTTTCAGAGAATTTTTAGGTTTTGTGAACAAAAAAAAGTACAGTGTCACTCATCATTCAGATATACAAGGCTTAAGTCACAACCCACTGCAGGGGCCCAGCAACAGTGTGCCCTGAGGGGAATTCAGGATAAAATAAACAAGTTGAGGCATTCTCTGCCTCTAGAGAGCCAAGATGCATATCTAAGAGAGAACATCAATGACCCCAGATTCTGTTTAGAAAAACACTAAAATTATTAACTTGAGATATCTGTTCTTTGTGACTAGCAGTAATCTCTTACCAAGATGTATGCTTGACTACATGTATCTCCCAGACAAAAACTTGTATATATATGGTCCCTCCTCCACCTCTTCAGAGCAGTTTACTCAGAGCTCCTGAGTTGCTGTCTCCTGGGCTATAGTCCTCAGTAAGACCCCGAAAGAAAAAAATTAAAGCACAACTTTCATGGTGTGTGTTTTAAGGTTGACAGTTAACAAAGTCATTGGGAGAAAGGTACAGAGAGTTCCTGTGTACCCCCATCCCCGCACATGCATGGACTCCCCCGTTATCAATATCCCCACCAAGTTGGTACATTTGACACAAGTGACACAACCTTGACACAACCCTAGTCCAGAGTGTGTATTAGGGTTCACTTTTGCTTCGAAAGTCCTCATTAAATGCTAGCAAACCAAATTCAACAACACATCACAAAAAGATTATAGGGCTTCCCTGGTGGTACAGTGGTTAAGAATCCACCTGCCAATGCGGGGGACACGGGTTCGAGCCCTGGTCCGGGAAGATCCCACATGCCGCAGGACAACTAAGCCCGTGCACCACAACTACTGAGCCTGTGATCTAGAGCCCGTGAGCCACAACTACTGAAGCCTGGGTGCCTAGAGCCCCTGCTCCGCAACAAGAGAAGCCACCGCAATGAGAAGCCCACGCACCGCAACGAAGTATAGCCCCTGTTTGCCGCAACTAGAGAAAGCCCGTACGCAGCAACGAAGACCCAACGCAGCCATAAATTAATTAATTAATTAATTTTAAGAAAGATTATACACCATGATCAAGTGAGATTTTTACCTGGGATGCAAGATTTGTTTAACTTACACAAATCAATCAGTGTGATAAACCACATTAATAAAATGAAAGATTAAAAAATGATTGTCTCAGGGAACTCCCTGGCAGTCCCGTGGTTAGGACTTGGCGCTTCATTGCCAAAGGCCTGGGTCCAATCCCTGGTCGGGAACTAAGATCCTGCAAGCCAAGTGGCGTGGCCAAAAAAAAAAAAAAAAGATTGTCTCAATAGATGCAGGAAAAACATTTCACAAAGTTCAAAATCCAGGCATGATAAAACTGAACAACAAAATAGGTGCAGGAGGAACTTACCACAATATAATAAAGCACCTTTATGAAAAGCCCAACCTCATGTTATTAACAAGGGGAAGCAGTAAGCTTTCCCTCTAAGTTCTAACTGAAGGCAAGGATGCCCACTCTCACCATTCCTATTCAATACAGTACTGGAAGTCCTAGCCTGAGGGATCAAGCAAGCAAGAGAAATCAAACACCTGAATATGTGCAAGGACATTAAAGGCTGGAGGAAAGGGCTTGGAGCCCCCCCAGTGACAGCACACTTGCTGAGTTGGCTACCGCAGGCCACAGTGGATGGTCCTGGTCCAGGGGCTCTTCTGAAAGCTTTCCATTTACCTGTCTGAGCTATCCCTCCTCTCCTGGCCCCCGCTGCTTTTTTCTTGCTTCCTCACCTCTGTCCGTGGAGAACTTAAAACAGCAGGTGCGGGTGACACATCCTCTTCCTTGGCAGGTGGCAGCCCAGCAACTCCTGCGAAAGGTCCAGCAGAGGCCCACACAGACCAGGCCCCCTATACAGCTATAGCCCCTCACTCCCAACTGCCAGCCCAGCCCCGCAGCTGCTGACAGGGCCAGGAGCATGGCCTGAGGTGCCCCTGTAGGTGCTCCTGCAGCTTGGAGGGGATGTTTACAGACCTCCATCCAGGCACAGCTGGGAAGGGCTGGCTGGCCGGGTCAGGCTGCCCAGGTCAGCCAATCCACACCCATCAGGGGCTCACAGTTGCAGAAAATGGGTTCTGCTGTTCTGGTCTGGTACTAGGAACAGCTGTGGAGCTCTGAGTGTCAGGGTGAATATGGGGCTGCAGCTCTGGCTTGTTTTCTAATAATTTTAACTGGCCTGGGAGTGGGAGGCAACTTCCAGAAGACCCTCTCCTCATGAGAGAATTCAAGAAGTCAGGGCAAGGAGGGGCGGTGGGTAGAGACAGAGACCTGGTGCCCCGGCTGCAGTGGAAGCCCCTGGAAGACCAGGCGGATTGAGGCCACACAGAGTGAAGCCCAGGGTCACAGACCTGTTGGAGCTGCTGTTTGTTAGTTCAAGCCCTGCTCTGAGGTGCTCTGGGTCAGCTCTGAGCGACAGGTGAGCTGGTGGTGCTCTGCAATGAGGGCTATGTGCACGGTTCCTGTGTGCCCAGCCCTGCCGGGGTACCTGCCCAGGTGAGCTCCATATCCTGGGAGGGGCCTGACCACAAGAGCCCCGTGGGCTGCTGGGTACCTGCCCAGGTGAGCTCTATATCCTGGGAGGGCCCTGACCACGAGAGCCCCGTGGGCTGGGAGGGGCATATGAACAAGTGTCCTCTCTGTGCAGCCGGCACAGAGCTACTTAGTGACTCACTCGTGGGCAGCGCTGGGATGAGATGAGAACCAGGAGATGCTGCAGGCCTCTGAACGCCGCCCTGGCCCATCTAGAGCAACAAGGTCAGTAGGTGGGTGCTGGCTGCTGTACTGGGTGAGGACGACCCCACGGGAACCTCTCATTTCTTCCATTTGAAAACATGGCGGCCTTCCTGGGACAGCCTGCCCTGGAGTGGGTGGGAGCTCCTGGTGACCCTGTTGGGGACAGAGGAGGGAGGGACCAGGCGGGAGGGGAGTGGGAGCCCAGGCAGAACCATGGGGCTCTGGGCCTGAGGGGGCCTTTCTGGGTCTGAGCTGGGAGTGGATGAGCAAGTATAGTGAGTGTGACCCAAGAAAGCTGCCCTGGTGACGTGGGCTGAACCCGCTTCAGGATGACAAGCCTCCCGGGTGACCCCAAAAATAGGGTTGTAAGTAATCTTGTTTAAAGTCTTTGTAACATGAATCTCACTGAAGGGGAGGTTTTGCAAAGCTAATCCCCACAAAGGGGTGACGTAGAGTCTGCCAGGAGCGGGCAGACACCCTGGGTGGGCAGTGGGTGCAGACCACACTCTGCAGCCCCGCGTCTCTGCTTCTGGGGGCTTACTTGGCTTCTCAGAGCCTCAGCTTCCCTGTCTGCTCAAGGGGTGACGGCAACATGGATTGACTAATAAGTTGCTCAGAACAAGGTATTCAGAAAGGGGTCTTGTGGAAATTTCCCATAACTGTGTCTTTAAGAGAATCCCAGATCCCGTTTCCTGTGGGTCTGCCTGTAGGATCAGGAGAGCGAATCCAAGCAGATTTGCAGCAGAGCCCAGGGGTGGGCTGGGTTTGGTGGTCCTCCTGTTTCCTGAATCACAGACAGGGAGGCTCCAGTGTTCATCCCACATCTGAAAGTGTCCGGACCTCAAGGCCCAGCAGCCCCCGAGCCCTGTGTCTGGGCCCCTGGGTGGTGGGCAGGAGAGGCTGGCTACCTCCTCAGCCTCTTTCTTTCCCAGCACATGCAAGGGCCAGGCTGTTTTCAGGGAGAAGCAGGGATGGAGGGGCATCCCGTGTGGGAAGAGGCCACAGGGCAGCTTGTGTACACGGACGTCCACACCAGGAATGCTGGGCAGTGGAGAGGAACTCGGACACTGGGAGGTTTACCTGGTGGGCCTGAGTAAGCAGATCGGGGCTGGAGGGGGGGGTCCCGTGGAGGGGGTGGGTTAAGCTTCACCGATGCTGGGCCTCAGACTCCATCAGCCTTTGCTCTCCTGGTCACTGGGGAGGAGGAGCTGAACGGTGCTGGTGAAGTGACCACTTTCATCCCCAGGCCCTGCCAGCGTGGGCCCCTCAGGTTATCGGGGAGCCCAGGGAGTGCGGTTCCAACCGTGCCCACCAGGGAGGCCTGGGTGGTCGGCAGGAAGCACTGGTGTGGCCAGCACCTGTGCAGAGGCTTCTGAGCCCGTGTCCGGAGGGAGCTCTATCCCTGCATGTGGGTTTCAGGTCCACACTTGGAGATCAGCTTCTAGTGGGCTCGGTTTATTTTCTAGACACAAAGTCCTGACATCCTGTGTGTCCACTGCCCATGGAAAGGCACGTCTGATGTGGTGCCAGGTGCTGCCTCTGGGTCCTCCTGACTGAACCAGTGTCCTCATGTCATGATTGTGTGTCAGGTGGTGTCGGGGTGGGGGGGGGGAGAGATGAGAGCGAATGGTCCAGGCCCCCGAGGGGCCGCACTCCCTGGAGCCGGTGCTGTGGCCGTAGGTGTGCCCCCCACTCGCCCCACGGGCAGAGACCACCGTCCCCTTCCAGACGAGACGAGGCAGTCTGTCTGACACCTGCCTTGGGGCCTGTGGCCGCCACGTGGAGACAGTCAGCCGGGGACACGAGGTCAGAGAACGCTTTCAGTGTGTTTGCAGGGCAGATGTGAAAGTGGTGCAGATGCAGAGCTGCCTGCAGAAGCTTCTGTGAACACTCCTGAATTCTTTCCTGAGAATATTGGGGGGGCATTCAGGCAGCAGGGCAAACAGCCTGTCTGGTGGCTCTTGTTGGGGAGTGGGAGGCATGGGCAGGGGCTCAGCCGGCCAAACCCCAGAACCGCTCCCAGGATGCAAGAAGTGGGTCTTCCACCTACTAGACGTGAAGGGAAGGGGTGGGGTCTGCAGGGCCGCCCTCACCTTCAGGGACCTGCTGGGAGGCTCATGGGGCTTAGCACACACTCAGGTGCTCAAGGCTGAGATGGGTCACGGTGCACAGTGGGGGTGCACGGTTGGGGGGATCCCTGGGCCGGCTTCCTCGTGCCCCCTCCTCCCCTCTAGGGTCTCCAGAACATCTCTTCCCCAATGACAAAGGGTAAAACCATGACATTTCTCCCCAGGGAAGCTCACTAGAGACTTGGCCCCTGGCTGGGGGCAGGTCACGTGGTGTTTTCTGCCCTCACCCTCCAAAATGCCAGTGCCCAGAAGGGGAGCCGGGATTCAGCATGAACCACATGTTTTGTGCAAACAGTCTAGCTGCAGGGGGCTGCCCCTAATGGGAGGGAGGTTTAGATCAGGGCAGGGAGTTGTTCACCAGCTGTATCAGCTTCCTGGAGTTTACATGACAGATGACCACAAACAGAGGCTCAGAGCAACAAAAACCCATCCTACTTGTGCTGGAGACCAGAAGACTGAGATCAAGGTGTCTCAGGGCTGAGCTCCCTCCAGAGGCTCCAAGAGAGGGTCCTCTCTGCCTCTTCCAGTTTCTGGAGTCTCCAGGCAACCCTGGGCTTTTGGCCACATCCCTCCAGTATGTCTCCATCGTCAGGTGGCTTCTCCTCTGTCTGTCCCCTTCTGTGTCCTATGAGGATACCTGTCACTGGGCCACCTTCATCTCCAGGTACTTAACTAATTATAACTGCCAAGACCCTATTTCCAAACAAGGTTCCATTCCCAGGTTCCAGGGGTCAGGACGTGGACATAATTTTTAGGAGGGGGCATTCAACCCACTACAGCAGCCCAGTTCCCAGACACTAGCCTAGAGCCATCTGTGCTGACTTTCCTTTTTTTTTTAAATTAATTTTTATTGGAGTATAGTTACTTTACAATGCTGTGTGAGTTTCTGCTGCACAGGAAGGTGAATCAGCTATACGTATACATACATCCTCTTTTTTAGATTTCCTTCCCATTTAGGTCACCGCAGAGCATGAGTAGAGTTCCCTGTGCTGTACAGTCGGTTCTCATTAGTTATCTATTTTATACATAGTAGTGTGTATATGCTGACTGACTTCTTTAGGACATCAGCCTAGCGATGTTCTGTCTTTCTGCACAGAGGCATCTTTTGCTTCAGGCACTTGGGGCAGGAAGTGCTGCTGGCAGACCGTCCAGCCTTTCCAGGGACCATGCCGAGGTGTCATCTCTGGGAGTGGGGGAGCATGGCCAGGGCTCCAGGTACACACTCTACACTGACCTGACTGCTGGGTGGTCAGACACCTGCACCGGACTGGGCACCCTCAACAGGCTGCCCTGTTCCCTGCACCACTGCACCTTCTACCACATAGACAGGTGCACTGTGTGTGGACCTATGACCATGACGTGTGGACAGGCAAGTTGGGTGGGAGCCCTCCTGCCTGGAGTGTGGACTCCCACCCACCACAGAGTCTCCAGTCCTGCCCTGGACACCCCCATCCTGTCATGGACCCCGCTCCTGCTGTGGAGACCCCCAACCCATTAGCCCCCCAAAGAGACCTGCTGGGAGGGGTGAGAACTCCACCTAAAAGAAGAGACAGGGCAGCCCTAACCACAGCAGTAGGGAATTACTGGGAGTACTTGGGTGCTTGTCTTCCAAAAAATCCAGGATGTCAGCGTCCAAGCCATGAGGGCTCCACTCAGCCTGCAGCTGGGGTCACCTGGGACAGGGGTCGGTTCAGGGAAAGCATGTCCTTGGGTGATTTTCCAACTCTACCTCCCCTCCCCCGCCTTGGACACCGCCCCCCAACCCCTCGTCCCCCAGGGCATTTCACAGAAGCCAGAGACTGGGCCAAGGAGGGAGGGAGCTGGCCGCTCCCTGATCCACAGGGCTAGGATACTCCTTATATAGGAAGGCCCTGGACTCAGCTTAACTATAACTTGGGGTCTCCTACACCTTACCTGGTAGAGGGGTCCTGCAGATTCTAGGGCTCTGAGACCACCCCTACTTCTGACCCTGACTGCAGGGCTGGGGGTCCTGAGACCACCCTGGGTTCTTTTTTACTTGGAGGCTCCCAGAACTCACTGAAGCTTTATACTCAGGGTCGGTGTTGGTTATGGTGAAAGGACGCAGATAAAATTAGCTGAGGGCAGAGGTCAGGAGTAGAGTTGGAGGTCCGTCAAGTTTGGCCGCCTAGGGAAGCTCACCTGAGTCCTGGGGTGCTGATTCATAACATACACAACCTCTTGGAGAAAATGGACCCAACTTTGCCATGTCCTGCCACCTAGCTGGCCTGTAACTGAGTCACCAAAAGGTTTTGTTCTTTCCCTGATTCTTAATTCCTTTAGAATTCAATATTTTACTCTCATAAATGCTTAGTGTCCTTGTAATAAATCGTTAAAAAATAAATATGAACTAATGTACATTAATTACTCCATAAATAAGTGATGGATGGATTACACTTAACATATAATTTAATTATTTTTTAGAATTATTAAAGTCATACACATTATAGAAAATGGAAATATCACCTAAAGGAGAAGAGAAGAGGTTTGCAAATCCCACCCCCAGAGGTGACCGTCTTGCATGGTTTGGTGCATCTCTCTCACACTCTGTCTCTCTCCTTCTGTCTCCTTCTATCTCTGTCTCTCTCTCACACACAAACACACACACAAGCAGATTCATTTGCATCTATGTTGATTTCACATCTATGTGGTCTTAACAGATGGGATCCTGGATGCACACGATTGGTCCTCCTGTGTCTCACCCAGAGAACCCTGAGGTCTCCCCTGTCATCAAGTCAACACCCTGCCCCCACTTTCTCAGCTGCACAGCATTCATTCATTCAAGCAGACCAGAACTGTTGGATCCCATCCCCTCTCCATGAACATTCCTGTTGTTGCCAATTCCCTACTATTTCAACCAGTGCTGTGATGGATACGCTTGAAAAGACATCTTTAAAAAATTGTTGAAGAATTTTGGTGGGATCCACTCTAAGGATCAGCACTTCTGGGAAAGTGATACCCCTGTGGGACTCTGAGGGGTTCTGCACACTGTTCTCCCAGAGAGGAGTGTCGGTTCACTCTCCCCTCTAGGGGATCTGCTGGGGCCTCTGCTTCCTCACGTTGTCACCAGGGCTGGTGGTCACCAGACTGACAACCAGCCAGTGTGGTGGTGACCAGTGCTGTCTCCACAGTGTTTACATTTGCGTGTGTCCTCAGCTGAGAGGTCAAGCGTCTCTAACATTGACTGGTGGTATGTACTACCTCTCCTTGGAAATGCCTGTGTTTGTTCTGTTTCTTGTTAAAACATTGGTTTTCAAAAAGTTTTTGGACCACCGGCATGTTAAATCTTTCTCTGGCCTTGGGTTATGAGGAATGCTTTTCCAGTTTATGGTTTGTCTTTCCAGTTGTCTCTCTTGGTTTTTTGTTTGTTTAGTTGTTTACTTGTTTTTGATTATTTCTTTGTTGTTTTGCTTTTATTTTTGCCACTGAAGAGCTAAGCATTTCCATTCTGTATTCTAGCTCTGGTGTCACACTTAGAAAATCAGTGTCTACTTCAAGATTATGTACACATTTACTAATAGGACTTCATTTTGTACATCTCTTTTTTAATCCAGCTGGGTTTTCCTTTCAAATAATAAAACAAAAACAGAAATTTACAAGTCACCTCTTAAAATATGTGGGCAGAAACAAAACGCCACCTTTTGTATGGTTTTATTTATAGGAAACATCCAGAATAGGTAAAGAAACAGAGAGAGAGAAATGGGATTAGATACTGTCAGGGGCTGGGGGAGGGAGCAATGAGGACTGTATGATAACTGATAAGTGATGTTGACCATCCTTTCATGTGTCTGTTGGCCATAAGTATGTATTCGTTAAAAACATGTTCGGTCTTCTGCCAATTTTTTACATGGGTTTTTGTCTTTTGAAGGTTGACTTGGGTGAGTTCTTGGTCCATTTTGGGTATGAACCCCTTTTTAGATACATAGTTTGCAAATATTTTCTCAGGTTCAGTAGGCTGCCTTTTTGTTTTGTGTATGATTTCCTTTGCCATTGGAGAACTTTTCAGTTGGATGCAGTCCCATTGGTTTATTTGGCTTGGTTTCCCTTGCTTAAGGAGACAGGTCCAAAAAATATTGCTAAGAGCAAACTGCATACTCTGCAGTATGCCTTGCATTGTCCAAGAGCATAGTGCCTATGCTTTCTCCTAGGAGTTCCATGGCTTCAGGTCTTACATGGAAGTATTTGATTCATCTTGACATTAGTTTTGTAGATGGTATGAGAAAGTAGTCCAGTTTGATTCTTGGGCATGTAGCTGTCCAGTTTTCCCAATACCATTAATTGAAGAGGTTATCTTTTCCCTGTTGTATATTCTCAACTCCTTTGTCATAGATAAGTTGACCATAGAAGCCTGGGTTTATTTCTGGGCTCTCCGTTCTATTTCATGGATCTATGTGTATTTTTTTGTGTGTGCCAAAACCATACTGTCTTGATGATTCTAGATTTGTAGTATAGTTTGAAATCAGGGAGGGTGATATATCCAGGTTTGTGCTTCTTTCTTAAGATTGTATTGACTATTCAGATTCTTTTGTGTTTCCATACACATTTTAGAATGCTTTGTTCTAGTTCTCCAAATAATTTCATTGCTATCTTGATATAAATAGCCTCAAATCTCTAGATTACCTTGGGGTGTGTAGGACCATTTGAGCAACACAAATTCTTCCAATCCATGAGCACAGCATATCTTGTCATTTATTCATGTGGTCTTCAATTTCTTTCATCAAGGTCTTCCAATTTTCTGAGTACAGGTCTTTTAACTCCTGGGTTAGGTGTATCCCTAGGTATTATATTTTGGTTAATGTCATTTTCATTGGGTTTATTTTCTTTTTTTAATATTTATTTATTTGGCTGCATCAGGTCTTAGTTGCAGCAGGTGGGATCTTCATTGCAGCATGTGGGATATTTTTTTAGTTGTGCCATGCAGGATCTTTAGTTGTGGCATATGAGATCTCATTCCCTGACCAGGAATTGAACCCGAGCCCCCTGCATTGGGAGCACAGAGTCTTAGCCACTGGACCACCAGGGAAGGCCCAGGGTTTATTTTCTTAATTTCTCATTCTGATAATTTTTTGTGAGTGTATAGAAATGCAGCTGATTTCTATAGATTAATTTTGTATTCTTCAACTTAACTGAATTTTCTGATGAGGTCTGTTTGATTTTGGGTGTCATTTTCAGGATTTTCTATGTAGAGTATTGTGTCATTTACCGACAGTGACAGTGTTACTTTTTCCTCTGCCATCAGATTACTTTCAGTTCTTTTTTTTTTTTTTTTTCATTTAATTACTATGGCTAGGGCTTCCTAGACCATGTCAAATGAAAGTGGCTAAAGTGGTCAAGGTTAGAGTTAAGTTTAAGCATAACTTTTCCTCTTCCCCTTTGTCAATCAAAATAAGCAATAAATAATCAATATTAAAAATAGAATAAAGTTTTCTCTGAACCAAACTGAAGACTAACCCAGAAAACTGCTTCCCAGATTACTCTAAGAAACTGCTCTAGAGAAGCACATTTTCAGCAGTTTCATTTTGTCAGAACAAGAACACTAAACAAGTCAGGGATACATTTCTATATGGTTTCAAAAAATAGACCAGCACATAGAGGTACAGCACATACAGTATGGACTTGGCATCTGGGAAGGTAGTCTTATCCTCAAAGGGGTACAATCATTGGTGTCTCAGGAAGAGGGGCATTTAATCATGATTTTTAACATGTACATTATTTGTTTCTGGTCAGTGTGCCCTTTTCTTTAAGAATTAAAGCAGATGTACACTGTATGTTTGATGGGCCCAAAACAGGCTATTTTTGTTAGCATAAAATTCAAGTTAACTCACGTATAAGCCAGAATGACTTCCCTATATTTCAGTACGTGAAAATTTCTTTTATCAATTCCCCCCATTTGATCATATATCTTTCAGTAGAAAGCATTAACTATCAAAAATTGTCCCTGGAGGCTGGGATGGTCATTGTTCCTGCCCTGGGTTCATCCCATCCCTCGGTGCTAGGCCTGCCTCTTTCCTCTTTTTTCCCTTAGGAATAGAGTTGCCTAGGTATTCTCCTTGGGGGGCAGGTAATTAATTGAATGTAATGGATAAGCACGCAGATATATTGACAGGAAAGCATTTTCATAGTCTATACATTTTATCAGCCATATCAAATTGTCACACAAACATTGTGTGTGTGTTTTTATTAGCAGTAGACTGGAAGCACGCAATGATACATGTTATGAGAAGCTTGATAGCTAAGAAAAGAATAATATGTATTATGAAAATGATAATTATATGTAAAGCAGAGTGGAAAAGAATGTCTATTCCTGAAGGGAGCCAACTAAACAGGTCATTTAAAGTGTCAGTTTTGCTTACATCTGGCCTTTTGAGAAATTCTTTCTAGGTGTGTCTCAACTTCTCCAGAGGTATTAATATAAGTGCAACAAGTAGTATAAGCGATAGCATAAATACCTCCTTGTTTAGCCAGTAGAGGATCTAGTATTAATTGAGCTAAGAAATTTAGGGATGTCTGCTGTGCTACAATGTTGTTTGCAATCTTTTCAGTTATTTGACCAATGATGTCTGATAGATTTCTGAGCATAACTTTGTTGACATAAACTCTTGCATTAGGAGACAAGATTCCCAAAAGATTTTTGCCACCAGATAACTTGGTATCTTGCTAACAATGGATCTCTTGACTCTGTCTCTTGAAGAGAGAAAGGAGGGTCATCTATTTCCTGGTGTATAGACAATGGGGTAACATAATGTCCTAATAAACATAAACCTGCTGTCAATTATTAAGACATTTATGTGCCCATCCTTGGGAAGGTGAGTCAATTCCAATACTACGTATAAAGACAAAACTGGGGCGGGGGGGGAACAAGTGATCCCTCCCAGAATGCTCTCATTGATAGCCTCATTAATTGGGGGTTTTGTTCAGATGGTATTAAACCATGGGTCATTTCTCTTGCAGGCTTTCCAAAAAACATTTCTATGGAATTTGGTATAAGGGAGTTGCTGGCATAATTTTCTTGCGTTTTTAAAGACATTTTTCAATTAAGTAAGAGACAGAGCAAAGGAGTCCTAGGGTGAGTTGTTCTCAGTCTCTAAGGACTTAGGATAGTATGAAACGATGGATATATTAATATGTTAAATAATTTGAACCTGAAAGGTTATGCCAGAGGGAGGTTGGTCTAGGTAAGTGGTTACATTAGTGACATCTGAAAAGTTGATGACAGGAATTATGAGGGGCTTCTATTGGTCTTATATTGACTGAGGAATTTGATGACAGGTCCGACAATTGGTTAGATGGCCTCCAGTCACTATACTCTGTGACAACTTTACTAAAGAATTTTCTTTTCACCCTGTACATTGGGACAAAGTATAGTCAGAAGTAAAACAGTAACTTTAAATTTTGATAAAGAGACAGACATTTGGTAAACAGTACAGTTAGGTTAGTAGGGTGAATCTTACAGGCCTGGTCCAGACTCTTGGGTTAGCTGTTTACTACTGCTGTCATCCTCTTCTCGTCCTGGCTTGGTGGCATTGATCTTAGTCAAAACCAGGTGTCAGACGTAGGGGATGAAGTCCATTCAGGTGGAGGGGTCTTTTTTAAAATAGAGATGTGAATCCATGAGTCTATGCCTTCTAATTTGGCAGCCCATGGATTAGTGAATAATACTTGATAAGGTCCTATCCAACGTGCCTGCAAAGAATCTTCTATTTTAGGTCTTTTCCAAAAAACCAAAATTTCCAGGTTGTAATCCATGATCCTTAAGTTCTTCATCTCCCAGGAGCTCACTGTGAAAGGAGTTAGCTACTAATTTTTCATTTTCCTTAAGTGTTTTACTAAGGCCCTGACAATAATGTAATATATCTCCTTGGAGTGAGGTTGGTTCATATACTTCTTCATCTAATCGCATAGGCCATCCTGTTATGATTTCAAAAGGAGACAGCTGATGTTTACCAAAAGGCATAGATCTAAGGTTGAGAAGTGATAGCAGAAGAGCTTTTGGCCATGAGAGATTAAATGGTTCTGGGAGTTTTGCTAATTGCATTTTGATAGTGTCATTAGTCCTTTCTACCAATCCGGAAGATTGGGGATGATGAGTGCAGTGAAAATGCGGCATTATTGGCCCAATGTCACAAATAGATTTAATTATTTGTTCAGTTAAATTCGTTCCCCAGTCACTGTGTAATTCAGAAGGACTTCCCCAAATAGGAATTATATTTTCTAATAACAGTTTACCTACTGTTAAAACTTGAACCCAGTGTGAAAACATGCAGATCATTACCAAGATATACTGACTTCCCTGACATGGTCGAATCTGTACAAAGTCCAATTGCCATACCCCAGAAGGTCCCTTAGGAAGGAGGAAGTTGGCCTTGTGACCCCTGAAGTGACTTTCCAGGATTATATTTAGGACATATATTACAACGAGCATATACTTTATGAGCCACCACGGGAGAAAGTTTCCAAATGTACTGTTTGCCCATAGAATCATTTTCTCAGGTGCCCAATTAGTTAAGGAATGTACAATATATGCTGGAGCAAGTGCAATTGGTCTCCAACAGGTACTGTAGGTTTAATATCAGGTCCAAACTATATCTGTGTGATAGGGTTAAAAATTCCCCCTTTTTGTTGTCACATCTGTTTCTCTTCTTTCGGTGGCAATTTCTTGAGCTTGTAGAAGGAAATCCTTCACTGAGTCAGCAGGACTAACAGAGAGCAATGGACATTCTTGAGACTGGACAGAATGATTATTTAAAGTTGCTTGCTCAGTGGCAGCATCAGCAAGCTGAATTCCTTTAGCTTCCATAGTCTCATATTTGGAATGTCCTGGGGTTTTAATAATTGCTAACTCTTTCGGCAATTGTATAGCATTTAATAACTCTGCAACTGGTTTTCCATATTTTAATATGTTGTCCTGAAGCAGTTAAAAAAAAAACAAAAAAACAAAAAACAACCTCATTGCTATAACATTCCAAAGTCATGTGTCACTCCAAAGGCATAAGGACTGCCAGTATAAACATTTGCTATCTGGTCTTTAGCTAGTTGACAAGCTTGAGTTAAAGCAATTAATTCACCTTGTGCTGACTTAATTTCTGGTAAATAAGGGCTTTCAATTATATCCACTGCAGATGTTACTGCATATCTATCTCAAAAATATCCTTGTTCATCTTTTAAGGAGGACCTATCTGTAAACCAACTTAGATTTGCATAGTCAAAGGGAGTTGCTTGCATGTTACTCCTAGGAGCAAGAATATAATCCATTAATAAAATGCAGTCATGGTGGTTTGAGGTCAGCACTCTTTCCTATAGACCAGTCTAGCACAGAGGCCATTCTTAAGTGGAAAATATAATTTCAAGAGTCAATTCCCTTCAGTTTTATTGTGTATGTGTTACTTCAGAGCACCTGAGAAGGGTCCTTCCATCTAAGTTGGGGAGAGAGAGTCCTTTAAATGATGTCTTTTCCAGCATTCATAATCTCCTGGGTGCAGGTCATGGGGCATCTAATCCTCATCCAAAGATAGATTACTGTGATCAGCTTCAGAAACAAGTTTAGAATATACTTTTAATAATTCAGTTAAACTGTACAATAATACTACATACAACAAAGAGACATCTTGGGTGTAGGTAGTAAATACAAAACCTCTGATGTATATATATAAAACATCAATATTCACAGAGGTATATCATTGAAACAAAATTTTTTTCCTCTAAATTACCCTCATTTTTACCAAATAGAGTCAAATTAAGACTGATTTGTCTGCAAAAAACGTCTGGTTTCAGTACACTTTGCCTGATTATCTACATAAGTGGCATTGGTTATATGGGCTCTTTTAAATTTGGTTTTGTGAAACTTTTCCTAAGGGATCTCAAACAAATTTTAAAAGGCCTCTCAAAGCTAGGAAAGCCATGCCATTAGCCATGCCAGGAAATACCTGCAGATTTAGATGGATTTCTCTCTTCTCAAGTTCCAACATGTCTTGAGTTTCTTCATCTGTCAGGAAACAGCCTTCCTTATTCACCTGGAAAGGCTGCTAGGAATCTAAGAGTTTCCAAATTCTGGAGGGATTGGGTAGAGAGAAAACATAAATGCTTCAATTCTGTTTATGAAGGGTATAATTTTCCAAATTGCTGCAAGTCATAATTAGATTAAGGGGAAAGGTTCCCTTTAAGGTTCCCTTTAAAAACAAAGATTAAAAGTCAGCAATATTTCAGACAAAGAGTCATAAAAAATATAATCATATTTATCAACTCATTCAGTCCTATGTAATTAATTCTTGTTCTGTTTGAGTCCAGTTTTTCCATTAGTTTTGTTGAGCTTGCCTGATGATTGAGGATGATAGTGACAGTGACAATTTCATGAAGTTTGTGAGGGGTTTGTGTTAAGGCTTGTAGGATTTGCCCTGTGAAGCAGGTGCCCTGATCACTGGAGATTGTAGAAGGTATGCCCCAAGTGGAAAACATACTTTTAAACAGTTTCTTTGTCATTGTGAGGGCATCAACCTTGCAGCAAGGGAAGGCTTTAACACATCAAATAAAAAGGAGGGTTTGGGGACTTCCCTGGGGGTCCAGTGGTAAAGAACCCGCCTTCCAATGCAGGGGATGCGGGTTTGATCTCTGGTCAGGGAACTAAGGTCCCACATGCCTCAGGGCAACTAAGCCCATGTGCCGCAACTACTGAGCCTGCGAGCCTCAGCTAGAGAGCCAGCTTGCTGCAAACTACAGAGCCCATGCGCTCTGGAGCCCACGCCCCACAACTAGAGAGCCCGATCGCCCCAACGAAAGATCCTGCATGCCGCAATGAAGATCCCACCTGCTGCAACTAAGACCCAATGCAGCCAAAAATAAAAATAAAAAAGTGGGGTTTGCCAGGGAGCAGGGAAGAGCCAAGCAGCTGTCTTGGGTTTCCCATAGCCCTGATTGTTTAATTCACAGCTATTGAATTAAACAGACACCTTAATTTCTTTCATTTAAGAGCACGCTGTTACAGGGACATCAGGATGGCAGAAATCTGACAGTGAGGGGTTAATTTTGTAGAAGCAGAATGGACTTTATCTACATGTGCCATGATCTTTACAGATTCTGTTGTGGTTGCCTTCGTAAAAGTCAGGGCATTTTCCTAATACTCGGGTTCACTCCTTTTAGTGTGAGCCTCAATTTTGATGACATGACAGATAATATTTTATGTCAGGACATATAAGATTTCTAGGAGTTTCATATCACTTCTGGAACATTTATAATATATATACTTATGTAGACATAATGTGAAGAAGGCTTAATGTTACCTTTTATTGACAATGCTTCCCATGTATTATAATATACTAAATAATCCTAAAGACTTTATCTTCTACTCAAAAACAACCAACTCTATGACAAACTTATCTATCCTTTTTTCCATTCTTTATATCTTCTATCACTGACAACATATATGCTACTTTTTACATACTGAAATGCTTCCCTTGTTATTTTAGTAATGTTAATTACATGTGTTATAATTTTTAACCCTTAAAGAAACCCTTAATCTCTAGTGAAAATCAAGGGGCAAGTAATTGATTCTTTTTGTCATACCAGTATTTCCTGATTAGCAAACTTAAGAACATATTCCATAACCTCTAAAAACATACATTTTTCTCATAGCATAATTTCTTTTTAATGTGGTACAAGATGTGTGTCTAATAAACCCAAACATCTTTAGTTTTTCTCTAAAGAAGACAAAGCAGACAAATTGAGACATGCTGAGCAATGAATGTTTCAGTATTTTTATCTAAATTGGAAATTATCTGGATATTCAATGAATTTGCATCATTTAATTTAATTTAGCAAAACTCTAAAGTTTCAAGTTACCAAAAATCTGGAGAAACTTTTTAGTTAGACATACCATAAAGCATGATCATTTTGAAAGAGTTCACCTAAAAACTTTTATCCCATTGATCTCTATTTCATCACTTATGAGAATATCATAGTACCAAGTTAATTTTTTGCTGACTAATTTTGAAGCAGAGATAACATAAACTTATTAACTTTTAGTAAACCTGGGAACAATAAAAGTACTATACTTAGTGTTGATGACCCTAAAGACATTTCTGAATTAATTAAGCTAAAAATTTAGGATTGTTTTCATTTATTAAAGATTAATTCTAGATTACATGATCCTTTAAAAATTTGGATTAGTTTTTTTGTTATTTAGAAATATTTAATTTGTAAGCACTTGCTTTTAAGTCAATTACATAGCGCTCTTTTACAAATTCATATTAATAATGTCACCTGGAGGTAGAAACTGATCACATTTATAACATATACACAAGCATACATACATCCAGATAGACATAGACAGAGCAGACAGAGATCTCATAGCTTTCCTGCTTGCATTTAAAAAGGCTTTTTTTTTTTTTTTACATTTTAGATTCTACTAATTGAGCCAAGGCTGTAGTCTCAAGTAGTGTGGGCTGTCTTTGCGTTTCAAGAGCATGATAAGAGTTATAACTTCAAGTGTTCTCCTAGGAGTACTTTTCTCTCTCAGGGTCAAAATTTTGAAAAGCTATTTTATCAAGCCAGCTGTATTTAATTGTGCATGCAAAAATCAGTTTTGGAATGTCAAAAAAAATGTTATCCTAGCCATTTTAGGGTTAGATAAGTACTTGCAAGTATTGGCTCCACACCAGTTGTAGAAGCCAGCCAGAGTTCCAGTGGGTGGCTGCCTCTCCAGGAGCTGGGAGGCTTTAGAAGCACAGCCTTCCACTTTCTCTTAGTTTCATTTTATTATAAAGTGTGAATCAAAAATTAAATTTAAATGTTCAATTTTATGCCACATTCTAAAAAGTTAGCCAGCTCAATTCACTCCAAAATTCATTCCAAGCCTTCCTGCCTGGAAATTCCCTCTAGGTCTTCTGCCTAGGAACTTCCCCCTATGGCCTCTGGATGGGAAATTTACCAGTACACACTTAAGACTTCAGGTCTTAAGATAACAGCTCAAATAAAAGTCATGCGCCATCACTTAATACAAGGAGATTCAGATATCAGGAAAAACTCACTGAATCACCTGAAAGGTGCTGTGAAGCTGGAGGAGCTCAAGGGGCAGGCCCATGCTTGATACCAAGTGCCACTCCAAAGTAGACCCCAGGTGACCTCAAATGGGTTTTTCTGATATCCTACCGACCATGTCAAATAATGTCTATGAAAATAATCAATAACCAATCAATAATAAGAATAGAAAAGAGTTTTATTTGAGCTAAACTGAGGACTAGCCCAGAAGCCTGCTTCCCAGATTACTCTGAGAAACTGCTCTGGAAAAAGCAGGGTTTTCAGCACAGTTTTACCTTGTCAGAACAAAGAACATTAAACAAGTCAGGGATACATATCTTCAAGGTTTCAAAAAACAGACCAGCGCGTACACATATAGCACATACATCCAGAATGGCCTTGGCACCTGGGAAGGGAGTCTTGTCATAAAAGGAGGACCAGCATTAGTGTCCCAGGAAGAGAAGAATTTAATCTTTATTTTTAACATGAACATGCTATACTTCTGGTCAGTGTGTCCTTTCCTTTAATAATTAAAGCAGATGTACAACATATGTGTGATAGGCCACAAACAGGCTATTTTAGTTAGCATAAAATTCATATTAACTCATGTATAAGCCAGAATGACTTCCCTATATTTCAATATGTGAAAGTTTCTTTCATCACCTTCCCCCTCTCTATCTCTCTGAGGCCTCCAGGAAAGACAGGACTAGTTCACGGTCACACGTGATGCAGGGAGTCCAGCTGTACTATTGTTTTTCTACCCTCAGTCCTGGGCATAATTTTGTATACTATCCGTGCACGTTCACTGACCAGGTGTCCATTCAGATCTTTCCCAATTTTTAAAAAATATGGAATGTTTCATGAATTTGCATTTCATTTTTACTCAGGGTTCATGGTAATTTTCTCTGTATTGTTCCGACTTTTAGTATATGTGCTGCAGAAGCAAACACTTTTCCTAGTTTTAATGGGGTTGTTTGTGTTAGAGTTGTGTGTGTGTGTGTGTGTGTGTGTGTGTGTCTATAGTTTTATTGAAGTATAGTTGATTTACAATGTTGTGTTCATTTCTGCTGTACAGTAAAGTGATTCAGTTTACATATACATATTCTTTTTCATATTATTTTCCATTATGGTTTATCCCAGGATATTGACTATAGTTCCCTGTGCTATACAGTAGGACCTTGTTGTTTATCCATCCTACATATAATAGTTTGCATCTGCTAAACTCAAACTCCCAATCCTTCCTTCCCCCAACCCCACATGCCCTTGCCAACCACAGGTCTGTTTTCTATAACTTTGTGTATGTTTCTGTTTCATTGATATGTTCATTTGTGTCATATTTTAGATTCCACATATAAGAGATATCATATGGTATTTGTCTTTCTCTTTCTGACTTCACTTAGTATGATCTCTAGATCCATCCATGTTGCTGCAAATGGCATTATTTCATTCTTTCTTATAACATATGTAAAGTGATTCATTATATATATGTCACATCTTCTTTATCCATTCATCTGTCGATGGACATTTAGGTTTCCATGTCTTGGCTGTTGTAAATAGTGCTGCTATGCACCCCTATGAACATAGGGGTGCATGTATCTTTTTAAAGTATAGTTTTTTGGATATATGCCCAGAAGTGGGATTGCTGGATCACATGGAAACTCTCTTTTTAGTTTTTTGAGGAAGCTCCATACTATTTTCCATAGTGGCTGCACCAATTTACATTCTCACCAACAATACAGAAGGGTTCCCTTTTCTCCACACCCTCTCCAGCATTAGTTATTTGTAGACTTTTTGATGATGGCCATTCTGACTGGTATGAGGTAGTACTCATGATAGTTTTGATTTGCATTTCTCTAATAATCAATGATGATGAGCATCTTTTCATGTGCCTATTGGCCATCTGTATGTGTGGAGATACGTCTATTTAGGTCTTCTGCCCATTTTTCTATTGGGTTGTTTGTTTGTTTGCTGTTATTGAATTGTATGAGCTGTTTGTATATTTTGAAAATTAAGCCCTCATCGATCACATCATTTGCAATTATTTTCTCTTGGTTTGTAGGTTGTCCTTTCAGTTTGTTTATGGTTTCCTTTGATGTCCAAAAGCTTATAAATTTGATTATTTCCCATTTGTTTATTTTTGCTTTTATTTCTATTGCCTTGGGAGACTGACCTAAGAAAACATGGGTAAAATTTATGTCAGAGAATGTTTTGTCTATGTCCTCTTCTAGGAGCTTTATGGTATCGTGTCATATATTTAAGTCTTTAAGCCATTTTGAGTTTATTTTTGTGTATGGTGTGAGGGTGTGTTCTAACTGCATTGATTTGCATGCAGCTGTCTAAATTTCCCAGCACCACTTGCTGAAGAGACTTTTTCCCATTTTATATTCTTGCATCCTTTGTCAAAGATTAATTGACCATAGGTGTCTGGGTTTATTTCTGAGCTCTCTATTCTGTTCCATTGATCTGTATGTCTTTTGTTGTGCTGATACCACACCATTTCAATTACTGTAGCTTTGTAGTATAGTTTGGGGTCTGGGAAGGTTATGCCTCCTGCTTTGTTCTTTTTCCTCAGAATTACTTTGGCAATTCTGGGTCTTTTATGGTTCCATATAGATTTTAGAATTATTTGTTTTAGTTCTGTGAAAAATGTTGTGTAATCTGATAGGGATTGCATTAAATCTGTAGACTGCTTTGGATAGTATAGCCATATTAACAATATTAATTCTTCCAATCCAAGAGCATGGGATATCTTCCATTTCTTTGAATTATCTTCAGTTTTCTTTATTAATGTGTTATAGTTCTCAGCATATGTCTTTCACCTCCTTGGTCAATTCCTATTTATTTATTTGTTTGTTTGTTTAATTTTCAAAGGGATTGTTTGTTTACATTCCCTTTCTGATATTTCATTGTTAGTGCAAAGGAATGCAACCGATTTCTGTATGTTAATCTTGTATCCTGCTACCTTGCTGAATTCGTTTATCAGTTTTAATATTTTTTTTTGTGGAGTCTTTAGGATTTTCTATATATAGTATCATGTCATCTGTACATACTGACAATTTTACCTCTTTCCTACCATTTTGAATACCTTTTATTTATTTTTTTTCTTGTCTGATTACTGTGGCTAGAACTTCCAGTACAATGTTGAATAGAAGTGGTGAGAGTGGGTATCCTTTTCTTCTTCCAGATATTACGTGGTAGGCTTTCAGCTTTTCACTGTTGAGTATTATATTGGCTGTGAGTTTGTCATAAACACCATTTATTATGTTGAGAAATGTTGCCTCTATACCCACTTTGGTAAGAGTTTTTATCATGAATGGATGTTGAATTTTATCAGATGCCTTTATTCTGCATCTATTGAGATGATCATTGGTTTTGTCTTTTCTTTTGTTGATGTGGTGTATCACATTGATTGATTTCCATATGTTGAACCATGCTTGTGACCCTGGGATGAATCCAACTTGGTCATGGTGTACAATCTTTTTTATGTGTTGTTGGACTCAGTTTGCTAATATTTTATTGAGAGTTTTTGCATCTATAGTCATTAAAGATATTGGCCTGTAATTTCTTTTCTTGATACTGTCTTTGATTTTGGTATCAGGGTGATGCTAGCTTCATAGAATGTCTTTAGGAGTGTTCCTTCCTGTTCAATCTTTTGGGAGAGTTTGACAACAATCAGTATAAGTTCTTCTTTGTATGTTTGGTAGAACTCACCTGTGAAGCCATCCGGTCCTAGACTTTTTTTGTAGGGTTTTTGTTTTTTTGTTTTTCAGATTCTATTTCATTTCTAGTGATTGGTCTGTTGAAGTTATCTGTTTCTTCTTGATTCAGTTTTGGTGGGTTGTGTGTTTCTAGAAACTTGTCCATTTCTCTAGGTTGCAAATTTTTTGGCATATAATTGTTGATAGTATTCTCTTGCGCTTTGTTTTGTATTTCTGGGGTATCAGTTGTGATTCCTCCTCTTTCATTTCTTATTTTGTTTATTTGGGTCTTCTCTCTCATCTTCTTGGTGAGACTGGCCAGAGGTTTGTCAATTTTTTTTTTTTTTAAACATCTTTATTGAAGTATAATTGCTTTACAATGGTGTGCTAGCTTCTGCTTTACAACAAAGTGAATCAGTTACACATATACATATGTTGCCATATCTCTTCCCTCTTGCATCTCCCTCCCTCCCACCCTCCCTATCCCACCCCTCTAGGTGGTCACAAAGCACCGAGCTGATCTCCCTGTGCTATGCGGCTGCTTCCCACTAGTTATCTATTTTACATTTGGTAGTGTATATATGTCCATGACACTCTCTCACCCTGTCACATCTCACCCCTCCCCCTCCCCATATCCTCAAGTCCATTCTCTAGTAGGTCTGTGTCTTTATTCCCATCTTGCCACTAGGTTCTTCATGACCTCTTTTTTTTTTTTTTCCCTTAGATTCCATATATATGTGTTAGCATACTGTATTTGTTTTTCTCTTTCTGACTTACTTCACTCTGTATGACAGACTCTAACTCCATCCACCTCATTACAAACACCTCCATTTCATTTCTTTTTATGGCTGAGTAATATTCCATTGTATATATGTGCCACATCTTCTTTATCCATTCATCCAATGATGGACACCTAGGTTGCTTCCATGTCCTGGCTATTGTAAACAGAGCTGCAATGAATATTTTGGTACATGACTCTTTCTGAATTATGGTTTTCTCAGGGTATATGCCCAGTAGTGGGATTGCTGGGTCATATGGTAGTTCTATTTTTAGTTTTTTAAGGAACCTCCATACTGTTCTCCATAGTGGCTGTATCAATTTACATTCCCACCAACAGTGCAAGAGTGTTCCCTTTTCTCCACACCCTCTCCAGCATTTATTGTTTCTAGATTTTTTGATGATGGCCATTCTGACCGGTGTGAGATGATACCTCATTGTAGTTTTGATTTGCATTTCTCTAATGATTAATGATGTTGAGCATTCTTTCATGTGTCTGTTGGCAATCTGTATCTCTTCTTTGGAGAAATGTCTATTTAGGTCTTCTGCCCATTTTTGGATTGGGTTGTTTGTTTTTTTGTTATTGAGCTGCATGAGCTGCTTGTAAATCTTGGAGATTAATCCTTTGTCCGTTGCTTCATTTGCAAATATTTTCTCCCATTCTGAGGGTTGTCTTTTGGTCTTGTTTATGGTTTCCTTTGCTGTGCAAAAGCTTTTAAGTTTCATTAGGTCCCATTTGTTTATTTGTGTTTTTATTTCCATTTCTCTAGGACCTGGGTCAAAAAGGATCTTGCTGTGACTTATGTCATACAGTGTTCTGCCTATGTTTTCCTCTAAGAGTTTGATAGTGTCTGGCCTTACACTTAGGTCTTTAATCCATTTTGAGTTTATTTTTGTGTATGGTGTTAGGGAGTCTTCTAATTTCATACTTTTACATGTACCTGTCCAATTTTCCCAGCACCACTTATTGAAGAGGCTGTCTTTTCTCCACTGTATATGCTTGCCTCCTTTATCAAAGATAAGGTGACCATATGTGCGTGGGCTTATCTCTGGGCTTTCTATCCTGTTCCATTGATCTATATTTCTGTTTTTGTGCCAGTACCAAACTGTCTTGATTACTGTAGCTTTGTAATATAGTCTGAAGTCAGGGAGCCTGATTCCTCCAGCTCCATTTTTCGTTCTCAAGATTGCTTTGGCTATTCGGGGTCTTTTGTGTTTCCATACAAATTGTGAAATTTTTTGTTCTAGTTCTGTGAAAAATGCCAGTGGTAGTTTGATAGGGATTGCATTGAATCTGTAGATTGCTTTGGGTAGCAGAGTCATTTTCACAATGTTGATTCTTCCAATCCAAGAACATGGTATATCTCTCCATCTATTTGTATCATCTTTAATTTCTTTCATCAGTGTCCTATAATTTTCTGCATACAGGTCTTTTGTCTCCTTAGGTAGGTTTATTCCTAGGTATTTTATTCTTTTTGTTGCAATGGTAAACGGGAGTGTTTTCTTAATTTCACTTTCAGATTTTTCATCATTAGTATACAGGAATGCAAGAGATTTCTGTGCATTAATTTTGTATCCTGCTACTTTACCAAATTCATTGATTAGCTCTAGTAGTTTTCTGGTAGCATCTTTTGGATTCTCTATGTATAGTATCATGTCATCTGCAAACAGTGACAGCTTTACTTCTTCTTTTCCGATTTGGATTCCTTTTATTTCTTTTTCGTCTCTGATTGCTGTGGCTAACACTTCCAAAACTATGTTGAATAATAGTGGTGAGAGTGGGCAACCTTGTCTTGTTCCTGATCTTAGTGGAAATGGTTTCAGTTTTTCACCATTGAGGACAATGTTGGCTGTGGGTTTGTCATATACGGCCTTTATTATGTTGAGGAAAGTTCCCTCTATGCCTACTTTCTGCAGGACTTTTATCATAAATGGGTGTTGAATTTTGTCGAAAGCTTTCTCTGCATCTATTGAGATGATCATATGGTTTTTCTCCTTCAATTTGTTAATATGATGTATCACGTTGATTGATTTGCGTATATTGAAGAATCCTTGCATTCCTGGAATAAACCCCACTTGATCATGGTGTATGATCCTTTTAATGTGCTGTTGGATTCTGTTTGCTAGTATTTTGTTGAGGATTTTTGCATCTATGTTCATCAGTGATATTGGCCTGTAGTTTTCTTTCTTTGTGACATCTTTGCCTGGTTTTGATATCAGGGTGATGGTGGCCTCGTAGAATGAGTTGGGGAGTGTTCCTCCCTCTGCAATATTTTGGAAGAGTTTGAGAAGGATAGGTGTTAGCTCTTCTCTAAATGTTTGATAGAATTCGCCTGTGAAGCCATCTGGTCCTGGGCTTTTGTGTGTTGGAAGATTTTTAATCACAGTTTCAATTTCAGTGCTTGTGATTGGTCTGTTCATATTTTCTATTTCTTCCTGGTTCAGTCTCGGCAGGTTGTGCATTTCTAAGAATCTGTCCATTTCTTCCAGGTTGTCCATTTTATTAGCATAGAGTTGCTTGTAGTAATCTCTTATGATCGTTTGTATTTCTGCAGTGTCAGTGGTTACTTCTCCTTTTTCATTTCTAATTCTATTAATTTGAGTCTTCTCCTTTTTTCTCTTGATGAGTCTGGCTAATGTTTTATCAATTTTGTTTACCTTCTCAAAGAACCAGCTTTTAGTTTCATTGATTTTTGCTATTGTTTCCTTCATTTCTTTTTCATTTATTTCTGATCTGATCTTTATGATTTCTTTCCTTCTGCTAGCTTTGGGGTTTTTTTTTTGTTCTTCTTTCTCTAATTGCTTTAGGTGCAAGGTTAGGTTGTTTATTCGAGATGTTTCCTGTTTCTTGCTGTAGGCTTGTATTGCTATAAACTTCCCTCTTAGAACTGTTTTTGCTGCATCCCATAGGTTTTGGATCGTCGTGTCTCCATTGTCATTTGTTTCTAGGTATTTTTTGATTTCCCCTTTGATTTCTTCAGTGATCACTTCGTTATTAAGTAGTGTATTGTGTAGCCTCCATGTGTTTGTATTTTTTACAGATCTTTTCCTGTAATTGATATCTAGTCTCATAGCGTTGTGGTCGGAAAAGATACTTGATATGATTTCAATTTTTTTAAATTTACCAAGGCTTGATTTGTGACCCAAGATATGATCTATCCTGGAGAATGTTCCATGAGCACTTGAGAAAAATGTGTTCTGTTGTTTTTGGGTGGAATGTCCTATAAATATCAATTAAGTCCATCTTGTTTAATGTATCATTTAAAGCTTGTGTTTCCTTATTTATTTTCATTTTGGATGATCTGTCCATTGGTGAAAGTGGGGTGTTAAAGTCCCCTACTATGATTGTGTTACTGTCGATTTCCCCTTTTATGGCTGTTAGTACTTGCCTTATGTATTGAGGTGCTCCTATGTTGGGTGCATAAATATTTACAATTGTTATACCTTCCTCTTGGATCGATCCCTTGATCATTATATAGTGTCCGTCTTTGTCTCTTGTAATTGTCTTTATTTTAAAGTCTATTTTGTCTGATATGAGAATTGCTACTCCAGCTTTCTTTTGATTTCCATTTGCATGGAATATCTTTTTCCATCCCCTCACTTTCAGTCTGTATGTGTCTCTAGGTCTGAAGTGGGTCTCTTGTAGACAGCATATATATGGGTCTTGTTTTTGTATCCATTCAGCCAGTCTGTGTCTTTTGGTGGGAGCATTTAATCCATTTACATTTAAGGTAATTATCGATATGTATGTTCCTATTCCCATTTTCTTAAATGTTTTGGGTTTGTTATTGTAGGTGTTTTCCTTCTCTTGTGTTTCTTGCCTAGAGAAGTTCCTTTAGCATTTGTTGTAAAGCTGGTTTGGTGGTGCTGAACTCTCTCAGCTTTTGCTTGTCTGTAAAGGTTTTAATTTCTCCATCAAATCTGAATGAGATCCTTGCTGGGTAGAGTAATCTTGGTTGTAGGTTTTTCTCCTTCATCACTTTAAGTATATCCTGCCACTCCCTTCTGGCTTGCAGCGTTTCTGCTGAAAGATCAGCTGTTAACCTTATGGGGATGCCCTTGTGTGTTATCTGTTGTTTTTCCCTTGCTGCTTTTAATATGTTTTCTTTATATTTAATTTTTGATAGTTTGATTAATATGTGTCTTGGTGTGTTTCTCCTTGGATTTATCCTGTATGGGACTCTCTGTGCTTCCAGGACTTGATTAACTATTTCCTTTCCCATATTAGGGAAGTTTTCAACTATAATCTCTTCAAATATTTTCTCAGTCCCTTTCTTTTTCTCTTCTTCTTCTGGGACCCCTATAATTCGAATGTTGGTGCGTTTAATGTTGTCCCAGAGGTCTCTGAGACTGTCCTCAGTTCTTTTCATTCTTTTTTCTTTATTCTGGTCTGCAGTAGTTATTTCCACCATTTTATCTTCCAGGTCACTTATCCGTTCTTCTGCCTCAGTTATTCTGCTATTGATCCCATCTAGAGTATTTTTAATTTCATTTATTGTGCTTGTCATCGTTTCTTGGTTCCTCTTTAGTTCTTCTATGTCCTTGTTAAATGTTTCTTGCATTTTGTCTATTCTATTTCCAAGACTTTGGATCATCCTTACTATCATTATTCTGAATTCTTTTTCAGGTAGACTACCTATTTCCTCTTCATTTGTTAGGTCTGGTGTGTTTTGACCCTGCTCCTTCATCTGCTGTGTGTTTTTCTGTCTTCTCATTTTGCTTATCTTACTGTGTTTGGGGTCTCCTTTTCACAGGCTGCAGGTTCGTAGTTCCCGTTGTTTTTGGTATCTGTCCCCAGTGGCTAAGGTTGGTTCAGTGGGTTGTGTAGGTTTCCTGGTGGAGGGAACTAGTGCCTGTGTTCTGGTGGATGAGGCTGGATGTTGTCTTTCTGGTGGGCTCGTCCACGTCTGGTGGTGTGTTTTGGGGTGTCTGTGGCTTTATTATGATTTTAGGCAGCCTCTCTGTTAATGGATGGGACTGTGTTCCTCTCTTGCTAGTTGTTTGGCATAGGGTGTCCAGCACTGTAGCTTGCTGGTCGTTGAGTGAAGCTGGGTCTTGATGTTGAGATGGAGATCTGTGAGAGATTTTCGCCGTTTGGTATTACGTGGAGCTGGGAGGTCTCTTGTGGACCAGTGTCCTGACGTTGGCTCTCCCACCTCAGAGGCACAGCCCTGATGCCTGGCTGGAGCACCAAGAGCCTTTCATCCACACGGCTCAGAATAAAAGGGAGAAAAAATGGAAAGAAAGAAAAAAGAGGATAAAATAAAATAAAATAAAGCAATTATAATAAAAAATAAGAAAAAAAATTATTAAGAGTAAATTTATTAAGAAAAAAAAATTTTTTTTTAATTTTTAAAAATAGATTTATTAATTTGTTATACTAAAAATAAGAAAAAAATTATTTAGAAAAAATTTATTAAGAAAAAAAAATTTTTAAGTTTTTAAAATAAAAAATATGAAAAAACTTATTAAAAATTTTTTTAAAAATAGAAAATAAGGAAAAAATTATTAAGAAAACATTTATTAGGGAAAAAAAAATTTTTAAGCCAAAAAAAAAAAAAAAAAAAAAAGGACGGACCTAACCCTAGGACTAACGGTGAGAGCAAAGCTATACAGACAAAATCTCACCCAGAAGCATACACATCTACACTCACAAAAAAAAGGAAAAGGGGAAAAGTTAATATATCCTGCTCCCAAAGTCCATCTCCTAAATTTGGGATGATTCGTTGTCTATTCAGGTATTCAACAGATGCAGGCACATCAAGTTGTTTGTGGAGCTTTAATCCGCTGCTTCTGAGGCTGCTGGGAGAGATTTCCCTTTCTCTTCTTTGTTCGTACAGCTCCCGGGGTTCAGCTTTGGATTTGGACCCGCCTCTGCATGTAGGTCCCCTGAGGGCGTCTGTTCCCCGCCCAGACAGAACGGGGTTAAAGGAGCAGCTGATTCGGGGGCTCTGGCTCAGTCAGGCCGGGGGGAGGGAGCGGTACGGAGGAGGCGGGGCGAGCCTGCGGCGGCAGAAGCCGGCGTGACGTTGCAGCAGCCTGAGGCGCGCCGTGCGCTCTCCCGGGGATGTTGTCCCCGGATTACGGGAGCCTGGCCGTGGCGGGCTGCACAGGCTCCCGGGAGGGGCGGTGTGGAGAATGACCTGTGCTCGCCCACAGGCTGTTTGGTGGCGGCAGCAGCAGCCTTAGCGTCTCATGCCCGTCTCTGGGGTCCGCGCTGATAGCCGCGGCTCGCGCCCGTCTCTGGAGTTCGTTTAAGTGGCGCTCTGAATCCCCTCTCCTTGCACGCCGCGAAACAAAGAGGCAAGAAAAATTCTCTTGCCTCTTTGGCAGCTGCAGTCTTTTTCCCGGACTCCCTCCCGGCTAGCACCGAAGCCCGAGCCCCAGCTCCCAGGCCCCGCCCACCCCGGCGGCTGAGCAGACAAGCCTCTCGGGCTGGTGAGTGCTGGTCGGCACCGCTCCTCTGTGCGGGAATCTCCGCTTTGCCCTCCGCACCACTGTGGCTGCGCTCTCCTCCGTGGCTCCGAAGCTTCCCCCCTCTTCTACCCGCAGTCTCTGCCCACGAAGGGGCTTCCTAGTGTGTGGAAACCTTTCCTCCTTCACAGCTCCCTCCCACTGGTGCAGGTCCCGTCCCTATTCTTTTGTCTCTGTTATTTCTTTTTTCTTTTGCCCTACCCAAGTACGTGGGGATTTTCTTGCCTTTTGGGAGGTCTGACGTCTTCTGCCAGCGTTCAGTGGGTGTTCTGTAGGAGCAGTTCCACGTGTAGATGTATTTCTCATGTATCTGTGGGGAGGAAGGTGATCTCCGCGTCTTACTCTTCCGCCATCTTGCCCCTCCCTCTGTCAATATTTTTTACCCTTTCAAAGAAAGCTCTTGATTTTATTGATTTTTTTCTGTTGTTTCTTTTTGATCTCTATTTTATTTCCTCTCTGATATTTATTTTTTCCTTCCATCTGCTGACTTTAGGTTTGTTTTTTTTTTTGTCTGATTTCTTCCTCAAAAACCTAAGATGCCATTTTGCAGACTCACTAATAGGTTTTTTTTTTTAATTTTTAAAAAAATTTATTTATTTTATTTTTGGCTGTGTTGGGTCTTCGTTTCTGTGTGGGCTTTCTCCAGTTGCAGGGAGCGGGGGCCACTCTTCATTGTGGTGTGCAGGCCTCTCACTGTCATGGCCTGTCTTGTTGCAGAGCAAAGGCTCCAGACGCGCAAGCTCAGTAGTTGTGGATCACAGGCCCAGTTGCTCCGCGGCACGTGGGATCCTCCCAGACCAGGGCTCGAACCCGTGTCCCCTGCATTGGCAGGCAGACTCTCAACCACTGCACCACCAGGGAAGCCCACTAATAGGTTTTTAATATGATTTTTAAATTTTTATTTATTTATTTTTGGCTGCGTTGGGTCTTCCTTGCTGTGTGCGTGCTTTCTCTAGTTGCGGCTTGCGGGAGCTACTCTTCGTTGCGGTGCATGGGCTTCTCATTGCGGTGGCTTCTCTTGTTGCGGAACACGGGCTCTAGGCATGTGGGCTTCAGTAGTTGTGGCTCGCGGGCTCTAGAGTGCAGGCTCAGTAGTTGTGGTACATGGGCTTCGTTGCTCTGCAGCATGTGGGATCTTCCTGGACCAGGGCTTGAAACTGTGTCCCCTGCATTGGCAGGTGGATTCTTAACCACTGAGCCACCAGGGAAGCCCTGACTTTAGGTTTTGTTTGTTCTTCTTTTTCTAACTCTTTTAGGTGGTGGATTAGGCTGTTTATTTGAGATATTTCTTGTTTCTTGAAGAAAGCCTGTGTTGCTATGAACTTCCCTCTAAGAACTACTTTTGCTGCATCCTGTAGATTTTTTATGGTCGTGTTTTCATTGTCATTTCTCTCAAGCTTATTTTAAAATTTCTTCTTGATTTCATCATTGATCCATTGGTTTTTTAATAGCATGTTTAGTCTCCATGTCATCATTTTTTTTCTTGTTTCTTTTTCCATGGTTGTTTTCTAGTTTCATAACATTGTGGTCAGAAAAGATGTTTGAAAAAGTTTCTATCCTCTTAAATTTGTTGAGGCTTGTTTTGTGCCCTAGTATGTGGTCAGTTCTAGAGAATGTTCCCTGTACACTCAAAAAGAATGTGTATTCTAATTTTTTGGGATGTAATGTCCTGAAAATACCAATTAAGTATAATACCAATTAAGAAAATACCAATTAAGTATAACCAATAACCAATTAAGTATTGTTCTATTGTATCATTTAGGATCTCCATTGCCTTATTGATTTTCCATCTTGAAGATCTGTCCGTTGATGAGGGCGGGGAGTTAAATTCTCCTACTATTATTGTATTATTGTCAGTTTCTCCCTTTATGTCTGTTAGTACTTTTTTTATGTATTTGGGTGCTCCTATACTGGGTGCATATATATTGACAGACGTAATATCCTCTTCTTGTATTGTTCTTATCATTATATAATGACCTTCTTTATCTTTCTTTTTAGTCTTTGTTTTAAAGTCTATATTGTCTCATATGAGTACTGTGACTTCTACTTTCTTCTCATTTCCATTTGTATGAAATATCTTTTTCCATCTCCTCACTTTCAATCTATGTGTATCCTTTGTGCTGAAGTGGGTCTCTTGAAGGCAGCATATTGTATGCTCTTGTTTCTCTATCCAATCTGCCACTCTATGTCTTTTGATAGGAACACCTAGTCCTTTGACATTTAAGGTAATTATTGATAGTGTTTTCCCATTTATTTTATATTTCTTCTTTGTCCCTTTTCTTTTTTCTTTTTTTCCGTTTATGGTTTGATGGTTTTCTTTTGTATTAGCCTTGTGTTCTCTTCTTTTGGGTTTTTGTGAATCTATTGTATGATTTTGATTTGATGTTACCCTGTTTTTCAAGTATGTTAACTCCTTCCTGTATCTACATGCCTTAGATTGGTAGTCGTATAGTATCAAACACATTCTGGGGGAAAGCTTTCTCTGCATTGATTGAGATGATCATATGGTTTTTCTCCTTCAATTTGTTAATATGATGTATCACATTGATTGATTTGCGTATATTGAAGAATCCTTGCATTCCTGGGATAAACCGCACTTGATCATGGTGTATGATCCTTTTAATGTGCTGTTGGATTCTGTTTGCTAGTATTTTGTTGAGGATTTTTGCATCTATGTTCATCAGTGATATTGGCCTGTAGTTTTCTTTCTTTGTGACATCTTTGTCTGGTTTTGGTATCAGGGTGATGGTGGCCTCATAGAATGAGTTTGGGAGTGTTCCTCCCTCTGCAATATTGTGGAAGAGTTTGAGAAGGATAGGTGTTAGCTCTTCTCTAAATGTTTGATAGAATTCGCCTGTGAAGCCATCTGGTCCTGGGCTTTTGTGTGTTGGAAGATTTTTAATCACAGTTTCAATTTCAGTGCTTGTGATTGGTCTGTTTATATTTTCTATTTCTTCCTGGTTTAGTCTTGGAAGGTTGTGCTTTTGTAAGAATTTGTCCATTTCTTCCAGGTTGTCCATTTTATTGGCATAGTGTTGCTTGTAGTAATCTCTCATGATCCTTTGTATTTCTGCAGTGTCAGTTGTTACTTCTCCTTTTTCATTTCTAATTCTATTGATTTGAGTCTTCTCCCTTTTTCTCTTGATGAGTCTGGCTAATGTTTTATCAATTTTGTTTACCTTCTCAAAGAACCAGCTTTTAGTTCTGTTGACCTTTGCTATTGTTTCCTTCATTTCTTTTTCATTTATTTCTGATCTGATCTTTATGATTTCTTGCCTTCTGCTAGATTTGGGGTTTTTTTGTTCTTCTTTCTCTAATTGCTTTAGGTGCAAGGTTAGGTTGTTTATTTGAGATGTTTCCTGTTTCTTGATGTAGGCTTGTATTGCTATAAACTTCCCTCTTAGAACTGCTTTTGCTGCATCCCATAGGTTTTGGGTCATTGTGTCTCCATTGTCATTTGTTTCTAGGTATTTTTTGATTTCTTCAGTGATCACTTCCTTATTAAGTAGTGTATTGTGTAGCCTCCATGTGTTTGTGTTTTTTACAGATCTTTTCCTGTAATTGATATCTAGTCTCATAGCATTGTGGTCGGAAAAGATACTTGATACGATTTCAATTTTCTTAAATTTACCAAGGCTTGATTTGTGACCCAAGATATGATCTATCCTGGAGAATGTTCCATGAGCACTTGAAAAACATGTGTATTCTGTTGTTTTTGGGTGGAATGTCCTATAAATATCAATTAAGTCCATCTTGTTTAATGTATCATTTAAAGCTTGTGTTTCCTTATTTATTTTCATTTTGGATGATCTGTCCATTGGTGAAAGTGGGGTGTTAAAGTCCCCTACTATGATTGTGTTACTGTCGATGTCCCCTTTTATGGCTGTTAGTATTTGCCTTATGTATTGAGGTGCTCCTATGTTGGGTGCATAAATATTTACAATTGTTATACCTTCTTCTTGGACCAATCCCTTGATCATTATATAGTGTCCTTCCTTGTCTCTTGTAACATTCTTTATTTTAAAGTTTATTTTATCTGATATGAGCATTGCTACTCACAAAAAAAGGAAAAGGGGAAAAATTAATATATCCTGCTCCCAAAGTCCACCTCCTGAATTTGGGATGATTCGTTGTCTATTCAGGTATTCAACAGATGCAGGCACATCAAGTTGTTTGTGGAGCTTTAATCCGCTGCTTCTGAGGCTGCTGGGAGAGATTTCCCTTTCTCTTCTTTGTTCATACAGCTCCTGGGGTTCAGCTTTGGATTTGGCCCTGCCTCTGCATGTAGGTCACCTGAGGGCATCTGTTCCCCACCCAGGCAGAACAGGGTTAAAGGAGCAGCTGATTAGGGGGCTCTGGCTCACTCAGGCTGGGGGGAAGGAGGGGTACGGATGCGGGGAGAGCCTGCGGCGGCAGAGGCCAGCGTGACGTTGCAACAGCCTGAGGTGTGCCATGTGTTCTACCGGGGAAGTTGTCCCTGGATCACGGGACCCTGGCAGTGGCGGGCTGCACCGGGTCCCGGGAGGGGCGGTGTGGAGAGTGACCTGTGCTCGCACACAGGCTCCTTGGTGGCAGCAGCAGCAGCCTTAGCGTCTCATGCCCGTCTCTGGGGTCTGCGTTGATAGCCGCGGCTCGCGCCCATCTCTGGAGTTCGTTTAGGCGGCTCTCTGAATCCCCTCTCCTCGCGCACACCAGAACAATGGTCTCTTGCCCCTTTGGCAGCTGCAGACTTTTTCCCGGACTCCCTCCCGGCTAGCTGTGGCGCACTAGCCCCGTTCAGGCTGTGTCTATGCAGCCAACCCCAGTCCTCTCCCTGCGATCCGACCGAAGCCTGAGCCTCAGCTCCCAGCCCCCGCCCGCCCCGGCGGGTGAGCAGTCAAGCCTCTCGGGCTGGTGAGTGCTGCTCGGCGCCGATCCTCTGTGCGGGAATCTCTCCGCTTTGCCCTCCGCACCCCTGTGGCTGCGCTCTCCTCCATGGCTCCGAAGCTTCCCCCCCCTCCGCCACCTGCAGTCTCTGCCCACGAAGGGGCTTCCTAGTGTGTGGAAACCTTTCCTCCTTCACAGCTCCCTCCCACTGGTGCAGGTCCCGTCCCTATTCTTTTGTCTCTGTTATTTCTTTTTTCTTTTGCCCTACCCAAGTACGTGGGGAGTTTCTTGCCTTTTGGGAGGTCTGACGTCTTCTGCCAGCGTTCAGTGGGTGTTCTGTAGGAGCAGTTCCACGTGTAGATGTATTTCTAATGTATCTGTGGGAAGGAAGGTGATCTCCACGTCTTACTCTTCCGCCATCTTGCCCAGACCCCAGTTGAGGATTTTTATGTCTATGTTCATCAGTGATATTGGCCTCTAATTTTCCTTTTTTTCTGGTATCTTTGTCTGGTTTAGGTATCAAGATGATGGTGGCCTCATAGAATGAGTTTGGTAGTGTTCCATCCTCTGCAGTGTTTTTTTTTTGGAATAGTTTCAGAAGAATAAGTGTAATTCTTCTCTAAATGTTTGACAGAATTGCCCAGTGAAGCCATCTGGTCCTGGACTTTTGTTTATTGGGAGTTTTATTATTATTATTATTATTATTATTATTATTATTATTATTATCATTATTATTATTATTATTATTACTGTTCTTTGGCTGTGTCACGCAACATGCAGGATCTTAGTTTCCCAACAAGGGATCGAACCTGCACCCCCTGCAGTGGAAGTGTGGAGTCTTAACCACTGGACTGCCAGGGAAGTCCCCGTTGGGATTTATTTAATCACACATTCAATTTCAGTACTTGCGATTGGTCTGTTCATATTTTCTACTTCTTCTTGGTTCAGTCCTGGGAGATTGTACCTCTCTAGGAATTTATCTTTTTCTTCAAGGTTGTCCATTTTATTGTCATATAGTTGCTTGTAGTAGTCTTTTATGATCCTTTGTATTTCTTGGTGCCCATTGTAACATCTTTTCCATTTCTAATTTTATTGATTTGAGCCCTCTCCCTCTTTCTTTGGATGAGTCTGGCTGAAGGTTTATAATTTTTGTTTATCTTTTTAAAGAACCAGGTTTTAGTTTCATTGATCTTTTCTATTGTTTTCTTTGTCTCTATTTCATTTATTCCTCCTCTGATCTTTATTATTTCTTTTCTTCTACTAACTTGGATTTTGTTTGTTCCTATTTCTCTAGTTGCTTTAGGTGTAAGGTTAGATTGTTTATTTGAGATTTTTCTTGTTTCCTGAGGTAAAGTTTATATTGCTATAAACTTCCCTCTTAGAGCTTTTGCTGCATCCAATAGGTTTTGGATCATTGTACTTTTGTTTTCATTTGTCTCTAGGTATTTTTTCATTTCCTCTTTGATTTATTCAATGATCCATTGGTTGTTTAGTAGCATATTGTTTAGCTTCCATATGTCTGTGTTTTTTATATTTTTGTCTTGTAGTTGATTTCTAATTGCATAACATTGTGGTTGGAAAAGATGCTTGATATGATATGAATTTTCTTAAATTTACTGAGGTTCAGTTTGTGGCCCAGCATGTGATCAGTCCTGGATAATGTTCCATGTGCACTGGAAAAGAATATGTATTCTGCTTTTGCATGAAATGCTCTATAAATATCAATTAAGTCCATCTGATCTAATGTGTCATTTAAGGCCTGTATTTCATTGTTGATTTTCTTTCTCGATGATCTGTTTATTGATGGAAGTGGGGTGTTAAAGTTCCCCACTATTATTGTGTTACTGTCTATTTCTCCTTTTATGGCTGTTAGCTTTTGCTTTATATATTGAGGTGCACCTATGTTGGGTGCATATATATTGACAATTGTTATAACTTCCTTTTGGATTGATCCCTTGATCGTTATGTAGTGTCCTTCTTTGTCTCTTGTAACATTCTTTATTTTAAAGTCAATTTTGTCTCCAGGTTTCTTTTGATTTACATTTGCATGGAATACCTTTTACCACCTGCTCACTTTCAGTCTCTGTGTATCCCTAGATCTGAAGTGGTTCTCTTATAGACAGCCTATATACGGGTCTTCTTTTGTATCCATTCAGCCAGTGTATGCCTTTTGGTTGGAGCATTTAATTCATTTACATTTAACGTAATTATTGATATGTATATTCCTGTTGCTGTTTTCTTAATTGTTTGGGGTTTGTTTTTGGAGGTCTTTTTTCTTCCTTCCTCTTTTGTTCTCTTCTCTTGTGATTTGATGACTAACTTTAGTGTTGTGTTCGGGATTCCTTTTTCTTTTTTGGGTGTGTATCTATTATAGATTTTCTTTTTGCAGTTACCATGAGTTTTTGATATAGCAGTCTATGTATAAACAAGATTGTTTTAAGTTGCTGTTTTTTTAAATTTCAAATGTATTTCCAGTATCCTGCATCTGTGCTCCCCTCTTCTCACAAGAGCTCGTTTTAATATCATATTTGTGTTTGGATGATTTCCTACCTTTACTGTATGTTTGCCCCTACCAGTGGACTTTTCTGTTCATAATTTTCTTGTTTCTAGTTGTGGCCTTTTCTTTTCCACCTAGAGAATTTCCTTTAGCATTTGTTGCAGAGCTGGTCAGTTGGTGCTGAATTCTCTTAGCTTTTGCTTGTATGTAAAGCTTTTGATTTCTCTATTGAATCTGAATGAGAGCCTTGCTGGATTAAGTATTCCTGGTTGTAGATTCTTCCCTTTCCTCATTTAAAATATATCCTGCCACTCCCTTCTGTCCTGCAGGGTTTTTGTTGAGAAATGAGCTGATCACCTTATGGGAATTCAGTGTACATTATTTGTTGCTTTTCCCTTGTTGCTTTTAATATTTTTTCTTTGTCTTTAATGTTTGTCAATTTGATTACTCTGTGTCTCAGCATGTTTCTCCTTGGATTTATCCTGCCTGGGACTCTCTGCACTTCCTGGACTTGGGTGACTGTGTCTTTTCCCACATTAGAGAAGTTTTCAGTTGTTATCTCTTCAAATATTTTATTGGGTCCTTCTCTCTCCCTTCTCCTTATGGGACCCCTATAATGTAAATTTTGGTACGTTTAATGTTTTCCCAGCTATCTCTTAGACTATCCTCATTTTTTTTCCATTCATTTTTCTTTATTCTGTTCCATGGCAATGATTTCCACCATTCTGTCTTCCAGCTCGCTTATCTGTTCTTCTGCCTCAGTTATTCTGATATTGATTCCTTCTAGTGTATTTTTCATTTCAATTATTGTATTGTTCATTTCTGTTTGCTTGTTCTTTATTTCATCTAGGTCTTTGCTAAACATTTCTTGTATCTTCTTCGTCTGTGCCTCCATTTTTTTAAGATCTTGGATCATCTTTCCTATCATTACTCTGAATTCTTTTTCATGTAGATTGCCTATCTCCACTTCACTTAGTTGTTCTTTTGGGGTTTTATCTGGTTGCTTCATCTGGGACATATTTCTCTGCCCTCTTATTTTGTCTAACTTTCTGTGTTTGTGATCTCTGTTCCACAGGCTGCAGGGTTCTAGTTCTTCTTGCTTCTTCTGTCTGCCCTTGGTGGATGAGGCTAAGACGCTTGTGCAGGCTTCCTGGTTGGTGGGACTGGTTCCTGCCCACTGTTGTGTAGAGCTGGGTCTTGTACTTCTGGTGGGCAGGGCCATGTCAGGATGTATGTTTATCAGGCAACTGTGTGCTCAGGAAGACCTTAAGCAGCCTGTCTGCTGATGAGTGTGGCTGTGTTCTCACCCTGTTGGATTTTTGGCCTGAGGCATCCCAGCACTGGAGCTTACAGGCTATTTGATGGGACCAGGTCTTGGTGGGAAAATGGCAGCCTCCAGGAGGGCTCACGCCAATGAATACTCCCCAGAATTATTGCCTGCTGTGTCTTTGTCCTGGCAGTGAGACTTAACCACCTCCGTCTCTGCAGGAGACCCTCCAATACTAGCAGGTAGGTCTGGCTCAGTCTCTTATGAGGTCACTGCTTTTTTTCCTGGGTTCTGGTGTACACAATTCCTTGTGTACACCCTCCAGTACTGGAGTCTCTTTTACCCCCAGTCCACTGGAATCCCTGCATTCTAACCCCATTGGCCTTCAAAGCCAGATTCTCTGAGGGCTCTTCCTCCCACTGCCAGAACCCCAGGCTGGGGAGCCTGACGTGGGGCTCAGAACTTTCACTCCTGTGGGAGAACTTCTGTTGTATATTTATTTCCCAGTTTGTGGGTCACCTTCCCAGTGGGTATGGGATTTGATTTTATCACAATTGTGCCCCTCCTACTATCTCGTTGTGGCTTCTTCTTTGTCTTTGGATGTAGGGTATCTTTTGTGGTAGGTTCCAGCACTTTTGTGTTTACAGTTGTTCAGCAGTTGTGATTTTGGTGTTTTTGTAAGAAGAAGTGAGCTCACATCCTTCTACTCTGCCATCTAGTTTCCATCAAGAATCAAAGCTCATGATTTAAGTGATGAAACCAAAGCTCATGTTTATTTTTTTGTCTATGTTTTCTTCTATAATTTTGAACAGTTTTGCATTTAAGATTGGCCTATGAATAATTGTCAGAGAATTTGGCGTAAGTTGTAAAGTTTGTGTCTGCGTTCATTTTAGGCCAAACTGTTTCCAATTGAATGTTCCTTAACTATTGTTAGAAATGTTATGGGATATAGTCTCCATTTTAGTTTGAAAATCCAAAGTTAAATTGATTCAGCAGTTCTGCCAGAAAGGAGTGCTGTCTACAGGGATCTGTTAGGTAGGCAGGGCCTACACTTCCACCTCTGCCCACAGAGGGGCCAAGGCCACCTCTCTGACTCACAGGGCATGCACATTCCACCCACGGACTTGGCTCCTCAGGCAGCTGAAATGGGTTCTGTCTCCTCAGACACCACTAGAGCTTCCATTCAGATGGTGCAGGTAAGCATCTATGCTGACAGGACCTCAGTCTCCTTAGGACTTGCTGGGTTTTTGGCTTCAAGACAACACAGGTCTGTGTCCATGCTGACAGGAGTCTGGTTCTTCAAGACCAAACGGGGCTTCAGCTTCATGACAAGGTGTGACTGTGTCCACACTGACAGGAACTTGGTTTCCTGAAAACCCAGGGGACACCTAGAGAAAAGATGAGGAAAAAGGAGAAGTGAGGTAAAGTGGGGAGAAGCTTATAAGTGGAGTTGTAGAACACTATGTTAATTGTATATTAGTATTGTAAATATATGTTGCATCCTTTTCCATTTCCACAAGTAATGTTTAAAGTTTCCAATTTCTTTGCGTGGTTGCTAACATTTGTCATTTTTAATTTTCTTGAATATAACCATTTTAGCCTGTGTGAAGTAGTTATGGTATTGTGGTTGTAATTTGCATTTTCATCCTATCTTTTAATCTGCTTGTGGACCACTTGCATGTCTTGTGTGGAGAAGGGTCTACATCAGTCATTTGTTCATATTTAAAATGGATTGTTTTTCTTGGTTAACAAGTTGTAAAAGTTCTTGAGATATACTGGATAAAGACTCATCAGATATATACTGTGGAAATATTTTCTTCCATTCTGTGGGCTGTCTTTCACTTTCTGAATTGCATCTTTTGATGCACAAAGTCTTTTCATTTTGAGGAAATCCAATTTATTTTTCTTGTTGTTGCTTGTGCTTTGCTGTCAGATCAAAGAAAACATTGCTAAATCCACGGTTATGAAGGTTTTTTCTCATGTTTTATTGGAGAGTTTACACAGTTGTCTCTTGATATTCGTGGGGGATTTGTTCCAGAGCATCCTGCAGACACTAAAATTTGCAGATTATCAAGTCCCTTATATAAAATGGCATAGTATTTGCACATAACCTGGGCACATCCTCCTGTATACTTTAAGATATCTCTGGGTTACTTAAAAGAAATAATACAAAAGATATGTAAATGTTGTAAATACAATGTAAATGCTATGTAAATATTTGCTGGCAAGTGGAAAATGCAAGTTTTTCCTTCTGAAAATTTTGGAAATTTTTTTTTAATATTTGTGATCTGGAGTTTGTTGAATCTGTGGATGTGGCCACGTGGATACAAAGGACTGAGTGAAATTTTACTTTTTACATTTAAGCCTTTTATGTATTTTGAAATACTTTTTGTATGTGGTATGAAGTAATGGTCCAATGTCATTCCTCTGCATGTGGATAGCCAATTGCCTAGCATCATTTGCTAAAAACACCACTTTCTCCCAATTTAGTGCTGTTGACTGTTTTCTAAAATCTGTTCATCATAGATGTATGGGTTTATTTCTGGCATCTCTTTTCACTACCATTCATTTATTTGTAAATCTTCATGTTTGTATCACAGTGTTTTGTTTACTGTTGTTATATACTAACATTTGAAATTGGAAATGTAAGCCTCCAATTTTGATTTTCTTTTTCAAAATTATTTTAACTCCTTGGTGTCTCTTGAAATTCCATATTCTGGGGTGTCCTATTCATCTCCCTTTCACACGGATGTACTCCCATTTGCTTATGCATTCATCTAATGAAGACCTCCTGATTCCTGTAAGGTTTAGACATTATGACTAGAGCGTCCATGCATAATGGCATCCTTGTTTTCATTTGGATAGAGTTTTTCAAAGCAGTTGTGTGAATACTGGAGTTGTGATGGATGGATCTCAAGATGCAAGACTTCTTTGGCTTTGGAAAATACTGCCAAACTCTATCTCAAGAAGCTGTATTTGAGTTCCATCAGCAATGAGAGTAGCTCTGGTTCCCCATCCTCCAGTAATTGATATTGTCATTTTTGGAGGAGGTTAACAGTTCTAATAGGGGTGTAGTGCTGTCTTGTTTTTTCAAATTATAAGTCCCTAATGGTATGTGATATTGATCATATTTTTGTCCACTTATTTATTATCTTTATATCTTCTTTGGCCAGGTGTCTTTTAAGATCTTTCTCAATTTTAATGCACCTGTTATATACTTCTTTATATAATGTGAGTAAAAATTCTTTATATTTTGCAAAGATTCTTTTCCCCCAGTTTGTTGCTTGCCTTTTTCTGAATAAGATATTTCATGGAGCAGAAATTTTTTATTGGATAAAGTACATGTTATTAATTTTTTTTTCCTTTTGTGTGTGGGATTTTCATGTTGTGTGTTAAAAGTCAAAGCTCATGATCTATGTCACCAGACCCCTGGCCATGTAGATTTTCTTCTATGTTTTCTTCTACAATTTTTAGGGTTTCATACTTTAAATTTGTTTATGGACAGTTTGGAGTGATTTTTCTTGTAAGCTGTAAAGTTTGTGTCTACATTTATTTCATTGCATAGGGTTTTAAATTGTTCTATAACTGTTTTTTTTTTTGAGAAGTCATGGGATATTTGCTTCCATCCATTTGAATTTCTGAAATGTAGTGAATTCAGCAGGACTGCCAGCAGGAAAATAGGCCTCCACTGAATTATGATTGGGTGTGGCCAGCATTTCCCAGATTGCCTGCAGAGAGCAATAAGCCTGCCTCTCTTACCAGTGCAGTGCCTGACTGTTCTGTCCACAGACTTGGCTCTGTACACAGATGACAGGAGCTATGTCTCCTCAGGACTTGTCAGGGATTTGGCTTCCAGACAACTTGGGAATGCATGCACATTGAGAGGAGCTCGGTTTCCTCACAACCAGCTGGGAGATTCCACTGCAAGAGGAAAACTTGAAAAAGAATTTGGGAGAAGTCTTCTGTGCAAGGCTGACTGATAGGGGTCCATCTTCAGAGGACTGAGCAAATGAAGGGCTTAGAAAGCTGTGGGTTTTAGTTAGTTTTGTGTATGGGGCAGATGGTGTCCAGTGTCCTTTTTTGGCTTATGAGGTTCCGTTTTCCAGGAAATTTATTGAGGGGAGTGTTCTTTCCCTGGTGTATGTCCTTGGCAGCTTTGCTATAAATTAACTGACCACAGATATGTGGGTTTATTCCTGGGCTCTCTCTTCCATTCCTCTGGCCTGTGTGCCTCTTTTTGTGCCATTTTTATGCTGTACCCTGTTTGTTTACTGTAGCTTCATAATATTGTTTGAGTTAGGGAGGGAGTTTCCTACCACTGCTGCTCTCCTTTCTCAAGGTTCTTTAAGCTTCCATAGAAAAGTCAATCCTTTCTCAGGGTCCCCGTGGCTCTTCAGGGTTCTTTACGTTTCCATAGAGAAGTCAAGATTGTTCAGTTTTTGTGATAAATGCCATTTTCACAGGAAGTGCATTGAATGTGTATAATATTTTGGGTAGAATGGACCTTCTACCACTACTAATTTTTTATATCCTTGAGCACAGGATATCTTTCCATTTATTTTCATCTTCAATTTCTTCATGAATGTCAACATTTTCAGTGTCTGGGTCTTCCACAACTTGAGTGAAATGTATTCCTAGGTATTTGGTTCTTTTGATGTTATTGTAAATGGGGTTGCTTTCTTAATTTCTCTCTCTGATGTTTCATTATTATTGTATAGGAACATATTAGTGTATGGTTTTTGTCTCTTGATTTTGTATTTTGCAACTTTACTAGATTCATTTATTAGTTCTAACAGTTTTTTGGTGGCTTGATGTGGAAAACTGAAATTAGAAATCCCGCAGTTTCTACCACATCCAGGTGATCCACATCAGTGAAGACATAGTGGCTACTAATATCTTTCCACAGTGCCCCATAAAAACCTGTGATTTCATACAACAGGGAACTGCATCATCACTTTGGGTCAACAGGATAAGCATAGAGCTCGGCCTCTGTAACAAAGCTTGATATCTTTTCTACTTTTCTGTCCTTATATTGACATCATTGTTATAAAAGTAATTTATTTTCCAGTCATTTGAAATGTATAGAAAATTTTCAACAGCAGTACAAAGTACTCACATTTGCAACTTCACACAAAAAACTCCAGTAGGTTTTACACAAAATAGAAACACTCTTCCAGGGAACGAGCATATAACCTTTAAATGAGGAAATTATTATAGTTTCCACATTAGAATCCTATCCACAAGTCCACTTCAGCTTTCACCAGCTGCCCCAACTCTAGAGAAGTGACTTTTTTCATTCTGATCCAGTTTTGTTTTTCTGGAACCATGACTGATACTTTCCCTCATGTTCACAACTGTGATGGATTGAAAGTGCACAGGATATGTAGGATCTTGCTTGCCTTTTATGTATGGTAACAGGTAGCAGTGCTTCATTCATTTTTTAAAATCTTGATGAAATGTACATAACATTTATGATTTAAACCATTGTAAGTGCACAGTTCTGTGGCGTTAACTACACTCACATTTTTGCACCAATATCTTCATCATCTATGCTCAGAAATCTTCCATTTTCACCAGTGAAACTCTGTGGCCATTAGACACTAATTTCCCTCAGCTCCTGGCAACCACATTCTAAATTCTGCCTTAGAAATTGACTTCTCTGGGGCTTCCCTGGTGACTCAGTGGTTAAGAATCCACCTGCCAATGCAGGGGACACGGGTTCGAGCCCTGGCCCAGGAAGATCCCACATGCTGTGGAGCAGCTGGGCCTATGTGCCACAACTACTGAGTCTGAGCTCTAGAGCCCGCGAGCCACAACTACTGAGCCCACATGCCACAACTGCTGAAGCCCACGCGCCTGGAGCCCATGCTCTGTGACGAGAAGCCACTGCAATGAGAAGCCTGTGCACCACAATGAAGAGTAGCCCCCGCTCGCCGCAACCAGAGAAAGACCGCACGCAGCAATGAAGACCAAACACAGCCAAAAATAAACAAATTAATTAATTAATTAAAAAAAAAGAAATTGACTTCTCTGGTTATGTTGTATAAGTGCAATCATATCATTTTGTGTGTGTGTGAGACAGGGCTATTTTACTTCACATAATGGCTTCAAGGTTCATACATGTTGTAGCATATGTCAGAGTTTCCTGAGTTTTTAAGGCTGAATGACATTCCTTTGTGTTTATACCACATTTATTTTAGCCATTCTTCCATTGATGGACAATTGGGTGACTTCCAACTTTTGTGATTGTGGTTAATGTTGCTATAACTATGGGTATACCCATATCTCTTCCAGTGCCTGAATTCAATTTTTTGGGTAAATACCCTGTTGTGGAATTGGTAGATCTTACATTAATTCTATGTTGAACTTTTTTGAGAACTGTCATACTGTTTTCCACAGAGGCTGCATTATTTTACTTGATTCTTTTTATGGCAGAATAATATGGTGGGTTATGAATCAACCACCATATTATTTATCTATTTACCCGTTGGTGGACGTTTGCATTGTTTCTAACATTTGACTATTGTGAAGAGTGCTGGTATCAGTAGATTTGAACACCTGTTTTCCATTCTTTTTGGTATTTATCTAGGTGTGAATTCGTTGAACCGTATGGTTGTTGTATGTTTATAGGGTAAATATAGGTTTCACTCTTTTCCATGTCCACCAGTAATGATTAAAGGTTCCAATGTCTCCTCATTGTTTCCAATATTTGCTATCGTTAATTTTCTTCGTTAAAACCATCTTAGAGTGTATAAAGGACTTATTGCATTGTGTTTTTAATGTGCATTTCCGTCCTATCTTTTCACCTCCTTCTTGACCATTTTTCATATATTGTGTGGAGAAGGGTCAATTTAATTCCTTCGTCCATATTTAAAATGAGTTGTTTGTTTTGTTGATGAGTTTGTAAAAGTTCTTGATATACAATGGATAAAGTCTCACCAGATAACATAATGTGGAATTATTGTCTTCCATTCTGTGGGCCCTCTTTCACTTTCTGAATTGCCTCTTTTGAAGCACACAGGCTTATTTTGAGGAAATTCAAACTGTTTTTCATGTGTTGCTTGTGCTTAGATGTCAGATCTAAGAAACACCATTGCTAGTTACAAGGTTATGAAGGTTTACCCTAATGTTTTCTTGGAGATTTTACACTGCCATCCCTTGGTATCCATCAGGGATTGGTTCCAGGACAGCCAGCGATTACCAAAACCTGCAGATGTTCAAGTCTTTTATATAAAATGGTATAGAATTTGCAAATAACCTAGCACATCTTCCTGTATGCATTTAATTATCTGTAGATTAGTTTTAAGAACTAATACAATATAAATGCTATATAAATATTATAAACACAATGTATATGCTATGTAAATAGTTCCTAGACTGTGGCAAATTCAAGGTTTTTTTTTTTTTTGAAACTTTCTGAATTTTCTAGTATTTCTGATTTGGAGTTGGTTTAATCCATGGTTGTGCAACCCATGGATACAAGGGGCTGAGTGAAATTTTACTTTTTACTTAAAGTCTTTTATGTATTTTGAGATCCTCTTTGTATTTTGTATGAGGTAAGGGTCTAATTTCATTCCTCTGCATGTGGATGCCAATTGCCTAGCACCATTTGTTGAAAACATCATTTTCCCCCAATTTCATCCTGTTGACTCTTGCCTAAAATTATTTCATGCTAGACAGATGGGTTTATTTCTGGGATCTCCGTTCAATTTTATTCATCTCTATGTATAACTTCATGCCAGTATGACTATTTTATTTCCTGATGCTGTGTACTAATATTTGAAATCAGGAAGTGTAAGCCTCCCTCTTTGATTTTCTTTGTCAAAATTCTTTTAGCTCTTAGGGGTCTCTAGAAATTCTATGATTTGGGGTGTCCTCTTCTACAACCCTTCACATGGATGTACCCCAATTTGCTTTGCATTCATCTTCTGAAGATATCCTGATTCTTGTAAGGTTTAGGCATTATGAGCATAGCTTCCATGCCTAGTACCATCCTTGGTTTTGTTTAGATATAGTTTTTCAAAAGAACTCTGTGAATACTGGAGGTGTGATGGATAGATCTCAGGGTGTGAGACTTGTTTGGCTTTGGACAATCCTGCCAAAGTGTATCTCAAGAGGCCCTGTATGTGTTCCGTCAGCAAGTAGAGTTGCTTTGGTTCCCCATCCTCCAATAATCAGTATTGTCATTTCAGGAGGAGGTTAGCAGTTCTCATAAGTGTGTAGTGCTGTCTTATTGTGTTAATTTGTAATTCCCTAATGGTATTTGATGTTGATTGTATTTCTGTCTACTTATTTATTATCTGTATATCTTCTTTGGCCAGGTGTCTGTTCAGATCCTTACCCATTTTTAATGCAGCTGTTTGTTTTATAGTTCTTTGTATAATGTGTGTACAAATTCTTTATCTGATACGTTTTGCAAATATTTTTCCCACGTTATTGCTTGTCTTTTGGTTTTTAGAATAAGGTATTTCATTGAATAGAAAATTTTAATTTTATAAAAGACACGTTATTAATTTTTTCCCCTTTTGTGTGAGGGCTATTTGTGTTGTGTTAAATGTCAAAGCTCATGATCTACGTGACCAATTCCATGGCCATGAAGATTTCCTTTTATGTTTTCTTCTACAACGTTTATAGTTTTATATTTTAAATGTGTCTGTGGACAACTTGAGGGGACTTTGTTGTAAGCTGTGAAGTTTGTGTCTACATTCAGTTCAGTGCATATGGTTTCTAACTGTTCTATAACTTTTTCGAGATATCATAGGGTATTTGCCTCCATCCGTCTGTATTTCCAAATTTTATTGGATTCAGCAGGACAGCCAGCAGGGGACTTGGCTTTCACCAAACTTGAGTGGGTACAGCCTGCATTTCCCAGTTTGCCAGCAGAGGGTAACAAGCCCCTCTTTTACCAGTGCAGGCTCTGCCTCTTCTTCTTCTTTTTTTTTTTTAAACATCTTTATTTGAGTATAATTGCTTTACAATGGTGTGTTAGTTTCTGCTTTATAACAAAGTGAATCAGTTATACATATACATATGTCCCCATATCTCTTCCTTCTTGCATCTCCCTCCCTCCCACCCTTCCTATCCCACCCGTCTAGGTGGTCACAAAGCACAGAGCTGATCTCCCTGTGCTATGTGGCTGCTTCCCACTAGCTATCTATTTTACGTTTGGTAGTGTATATATGTCCATGCCACTATCTCACTTTGTCACAGCTTACCCTTCCCCCTCCCCATATCCTCAAGTCCATTCTCTAGTAGGTCTGTGTCTTTATTCCCATCTTACCACTAGGTTCTTCATGACTTTTTTTTTCCCTTTGATTCCATATATATGTGTTAGCATACTGTATTTGTTTTTCTCTTTCTGACTTACTTCACTCTGTATGACAGACTCTAGGTCCATCTACCTCACTACAAATAACTCCATTTCGTTTCCTTGTATGGCTGAGTAATATTCCATTGTATATATGTGCCACATCTTCCTTACCTATTCATCCGATGATGGACACTTAGGTTGCTTCCATGTCCTGGCCCTGCCTCTTCTGCCCACAGTCTTGGGTCTGTGCACAGTGGCCAGGAGCTAGGTCTCCTTGATACCCTCCAGGGATTTGGTTTCGGACAAAGTGGGACTTCATCCACATTGAGAGGCACTCAGTTTCCTCAGGAACGGCTGGGAGGTGCCATTGTGGAGGAAATGCTGAGGAAAACATGGGGAGAATCTTCCTGTGTGTGGCTGACTGTTGGTGGGCCCATTTCCCTCTTCAAAGGACCCAGCCAATGAAGAGCTTGATGTGGAAAATTGGGGGTTTTAGTTAGTTTTGTGTGTGGTGCAGATGATGTCCAGCGTCCTTTTTTTGGATTGTGATATTCTGTTTTCCAGGCAATTTATTGAAGGGACTGTCCTTTTTTCTGTTGTATGTCCTTGGCAGCTTTGTCATAATTTAACTGACCATGTATTTGTGGGCTTCCTCCCAGGCTCTCAGTTCTATTCCTCTGGCCCATGTGCCTCTTTTTGTGCCATTTCTACAGTGTTCGGATTCTGTAGCTTTGCAATGTGATTTAAAGTCATGGAGTGTGTTTTCTCCATGTTCTGTTCTTCTTTCTTAGGATCCTCTTGGCTGTTTAGGATCGTTTGGGATTCCATACAAATATCAGGATGGATTGTTTAGTTTCATCAACAATGCCATTGAAATTTTGGTAGGAACTGCATTGACTGTTGTAATAATACATGGCTTTAGACTAATGCATAGTGGCAGGCATCCAACACTGAAGTATCATATGGAATATTTCAACCCCCCTGCCATAACCTGTTTACCATCTCTGTTTTACCTTTTCCAGAATGCCATATAAATCGAGTCATACAGTGTGCGGCCTCCATAGACTGAATTTTTTCACTTAGCAATATACACGTAAGATTCATCCATGCTTTTTGCCCAGGTTGATAGTTTATTTCTATTTCTGAATGGTATTCTGTTGCATGTATGTAGAAGGAAAAATAATTTTCCTTCTAGTCTCCTAGGTTCTTGATTGAGGACTCCCCACCCCCCATAATAAAAGACAAACATAATTATACAGTCACATGCAAATGGATATATCATCTTTCTTTCCAAAATTTTAGTCATGGTTCAGTAAAAGTGAGTAATACAGAATCATCCATTTATATAAAATAGTAGGCTCTGAATTGTGTTTCTGTCAGATGGAACAAAAATCACTTGCTTAGTGGAAGCTGAAGATTTTTACTGACATTTGTGGAGAAGACTTCAGATTTAGATTTGCCCTGATAGGTAATCTTATGGAGAATGTGGACTCAATTCTGGACAAAGGCATTTTTGTAAATATGTTGTGGCCTTTTTGGTGTTATTTAAAGCCAATCTGAGTGGATAAACTATCCAGTTTGTCTACAATTAGAATTTTCCTTCCCAGTCTCAGGTAGTGATTTTAATGTTCTAAGTTACTTTCAATGGCTGGGCAAGGAAAGGAAGAAAATACCTACGAGGTGTTTTATTTTGGGGAGGGGGGGGTGTAGGTGAAGGAGGTTTTAATTGCGCTTAATATGAGAAATAAATGTCTCCTATTTTATGACTGGAGGCAAGATGCACAATTAAAAGCAAGGCACCCTCAAGTTAGTTATTTCCTTGGATGTTCACATTTAAAGAGTTGGTTTTTAATTCTTCAGAGAATTACATATCCTACTCTATGATAACTTCAAGAGGCTGACCTGTCCATCCAACTTCACTATCTTGAATTTGCTTCTTTATATCAAGGAAAAGATTGCCAACTATGATTTAAATCTAAAGATGCCTATGCCCAGACTTAGAACTTTTTGCTTTCGGATATTTTCATAGATCTTTCTACAAAGGACAGGTAGGGGACATAAGCTACCAAGGTGGGATCAGCATGGTGGCCTGGCCTGTGTTGACCTACCCTGAGCCTTCCTGTTTTACCTTTGCATCCCTCTTGGCAAACGGCCAAAGTCATCTAGGGTGAAAACTGACCCAACTTCTCCAGAGTTGGTAAAGTCTCTCACTGCAGCCTATCCTGAGGCCACGGGCTCCAAATATCATGACACAGAAGAACACATCCATTTGAGAGTCTCCAACCAGGGGAGCTGGGTAGGGGGCTTCTCTAGAATGCAGGTTCCTGGTTACCCAGGTTTCAAGTTCTGTTGGGCTTTCTTGCCAGGGAAGTGAGGTAACTTCCTGAGGTCCACTTATCTGGGCTTCCTCCTTACACAAAGCTCCCCAGGGCCACCTCTGGGATGTAGACTGCTCACCCTCTACCCCATGTCAATTCCAAGCACAGTGACACAACACAGCCCACCTTACAGCCAGGGGGAGGCCTAAGTTCAGCCAGGACCCCAGCTCTGAGGGCACAGCTGAGTTCAGACCCAGCTCCTCCTCCTCACCAGTGATGTGACCCTGGATAAGCCATGTGCCTCTTGGTCTGCCTAGTCTCCCATCTGCACAGTGAGGGGTCATTCTGCCATCAACTTCCTAGGTAAGCCATTCGGTGTTTGGACCTATAAACACCTAGAGTGCCTGTAAAGCCCTTGGGCTGGTATCACATGGAGCTCATGCACAGACATAGCAAAGGAAAGATAACATCAAGGGCTGGCATAGCACAGAATATAACTGAAACAGGCCTGGGTCTTCTCTGGGATCTAGGGGAAGTCACCCCCCTTCCTGCCTGTTTCCCAGTTCCCCCCATGGGATTGTTGAAATTAAATAAAATTCAGACATTGTCCCCTCTGGCATACAACCTTCCAGGTCCTCCTGTTATGTTTAGACTCAGGTCCAAGTGTCTTGTCTTGGCCCTGGTGGTGGGCTGCCCTCACGATGGCTCCAGGCATTCTTGCTCCCTGGTCAAACATCCTTGTGTAATCCCCACTGATGGACTGGGTTCTAACATGTAGACTGATTGATGAGAATTTGGTGACTTCTACTCATTCCCTTTCTCCTGTGTTCATTCTCTTTCTCTGTTTCTCAGTGCGTCTCGCTGTCTCTCTGTCTCTCTCTCTTTCTCTCTCTCATTCTGCCTTTCTGTGTTTCTGTCTTGTCTCTCCCTTTCTCTGTCCCTACTATCTCTGTCTCTCTGTCTTTTATGTATATATGTGTGTATGTATGTATTGTTAGGGCACAGGGCATGTCACTTCAAAATATGCCTTACTGACATATTCCTTTAATTAATGTTACAAAAGGAAAGATCCATCCATTCAAGAGAGACACTTTCCACCTCCTGTCTATCTCCCTGAAAGCAGGAAATAAATCTCTCTTATGAAAGGTACACCACGTGGGGGAGGAGGCCTGAGGGCTGAGGGCTGCAGGCATGCTGGCTCCTGCAAATCAATTCATTCTGGGAACCTACTTTTGGGACTACTGTGGTGCTGGTTAGCTTTGCAAAGACCAAAGGCAACTCCACTCTCTGCCTATTTCGGAGAATGGCATGTGTGTGTGTGTGTGTCTTCTTTATCTATTCGCCAATGAATAGACACTTTGGCGGCTTCCACATCTTGGCTATAAAGCTGCCATGAAGTTAGGGGTGCATATATCTTTTTGAATTTGTGGTTTTGTTTCAGAAAGACACCCCAAGTGTAATTCCTGCATCATATAGTTCTATTTTTAATTTCTTGAGGACCCTCCATACTGTTTTCCATAATCATAGTGGCTGTACCAAGAAACATTCCCAACAAAAGTACATGAGGGCTCCCTTTTCTCCACATCCTCGCCAATACTTATTATTTTTTGTCTTTTTGATTATAGAAATTCTTTCAGGTGTGAGGTGATCATCTCATTGTGGTTTGGATGTGCATTTTCCTGATGATAAGTGATGTTGACCATCCTTTCATGTGTCTGTTGGACATGTGTATGCCTTCTTTGGGAAAATGTTTGGTCTTCTGCCAGTTTTTTACTTGGGTTTTTGTCTTTTGGAGGTTGAGTTGAGTGGTTCTTGGTCCATTTTGGATATGAACCCCTTTTCAGATATATGGTTTGGAAATACTTTCTCACGTTCAGTAGGCTGCCTTTTTGTTTTGTGGATGGTTTCCTTTGTTGTTGAAAAGTTTTTCAGTTGGAAGTCCCATTGGTATATTTTGCTTTTGTTTCCCTCACTTGAGGAGACAGATCCAAAAACATGTTGCTAAGACTGTCAAAGAGCATACTGTGTATGTTTTCTTCTATGAGTTTTGTGGCTTCAGGTCGTACATTGAAGTATTTGATTCATTTTGAGGTTGTTTTTGTAGATGGTATGAAAAAGGATTACAGTTTGATTCTTGTGCATGTAGCTGTCCAGTTTTCCCAACACCATTTATTGAAGTGGCTGTCTTTTCCCCATTGTCTAGTCTAACCTCCTTTGTCATAGATGAGTTGACCATAGAAGCATGGTTTTATTTCTAGGCTCTCAGTTCTGTTCCATGGATCTATGTGTATTTCTTTTGTACCAATAGCATGTTGTTTTGATGATTCTAGGTTTGTAGTACAGTTTGAAATCAGGGAGCATGATATGTCCAGGTTTGTGTTTCTTTCTTAAGATTGCATTGACTCTTCAGGTTTTACTCTGTGTTTCCATACACATTGTAGAATGCTTTGTTCTAGTTCTCCAAATAATCCTATTGGTATTTTGGTAGGAATGGCTTTGAAGCTCTAGATTGCCTTGGGTGAGGAATCATTTTAACAATATGAATTTTTCTAATCCATGAGCACAGCATATGTTTCCATTTGTTCATGTCATCTTCAATTTCTTTCATCAGTGTCTTCCAGTTTTTGGAGTACAGGTCTTTTACCTCCTGGGTTAGATGTATCCCTAGGTCTTTTATTTTTGGTAATGTCATTGTCCATGGAGTTATTTTCTGAATTTCCCATTCTGATAGTTTGTTGTGAGTGTATAGAAATGCAACCGATTTCTGTAGATTAATTTTGTATCCTGCAACTTAACTGAATTTCCCAATGAGTTCTATTTGTTTTTGGGTGTCGTCTTCAGGATTCTCTATATAGAGTACCATGTTATCTACAATCTATTTTTTAATAGATGTACATCTATTTTTAATGGGGTTGTTTGTGTTAGAGTTCTTTTTATATTTCGAGACAAATCCTTTAATAGATATGTGTTCGCAACCATTTTTCTCCCGGTTGGTGACTTGTCTTTTGATTTTCTGAATAAGGTCTTTCACAGAGTCCAAATATTTATAAAGTCTACAGTATTCCTTGTTTTTCATTTCTGGATTGCTTTTTTGTGTTGTGTGCTAAAGCTCAAAGCTCATGACCTACATGACCAAACCCAGGGTTCTGTCAATTTTCTTCTATCTTTTCTCCTATAATTTTTAATTGTTTTACATTTAAAATTTGTCTATGAATAATTTTGAGTGAATTTGGCATAAGTTGTAAACTTTGCATCTGCATTCATTTCATGCCAAATGATTTCCAATTAATTGTTCCTTAACTATTCTTACAAAAGTTATGGGGTATAGTCTCCATTTCAGTGTGACTGCCTAAAGTTGAATGGATTCAGCAGTTCTGCCAGCAGGAATTGCTGTGACCAGTGACCTGTGAGGGAGGCGGGACAAACACTTCCCTCACTGCCCGCAGAGGGGCCGAGCCTGCCTCTCTGACCCACAAGGCATGCATGTTCCACCCTGGGACTTGGCTCCTCAGGGAGCTGCAAGGAGTTTTGTCTCCTTAGGCACCATCAGGGCTTGGGCTTGGGAAGCATCTCTGCTGACAGGAGCTCAGTCTCCTTAGGACTCACCAGGGTTTTGGCTTCAGGACAACACAGGGCTGTGTCCACACTGATGGGAACTGGGTTTCCTAAGGATGCAGGTGATGCAGAAAAAGGGAGGAAAAGTGTGGAGAAGCTTTCGGTGTACCATTGACTGGGGGGGCTGGGGTGGGGATCCATCTTCACATGACCCAGGAAGGGCTTGATATGGAAAACTGCATTTTTAGTCAGTTTCATGTGTGATGTAGACAGCATGTGGCATGTGCTGTCCAGTTTTCACAGCACTGTTTATTGTGAGGACTGTCCTTTCCCCTTGGTGTGTCCTTGGCCCCTTTGTCATAAATTAACTGACCCCATCCTTGTGGGTTGAATTTTGGCCTCTCTGTCCTGTTCCTCTGGTCTGTGTGCCTGCTTTGTTGCCAATTCTACACTGTTTTGGTGACTGTAGCTTTGCAATATCATTTGAAGTCAGAGCCTGAGATGCCTCCAACCTGTTCTCCTTTCTGAGGATCACTTTGGCTATTTGGAGTCCTTTACATTTCCACAAGAATATTAGGAGGATTTGCTCCATTTCTGTGAAAAATGCCATTGGAAGTTAGGCAGGGTTTGCATTCACAGTGTACATATCTTTGGGAAGAAGGGACATTTTAACAATATGAATTCTTCCATTCCATGAACATGGGATATCTTTCCATTTATTTGTGTCTTCTTCAGTTTCTTCATCAATGTCTTAAAGTGTTCAGTGTGCAGGTCTTTCAAGTCATTGGTTAAATTTATTCCTTAGTATTTTGTTCTTTTTTTTTTTGGCTGTGTTGGGTCTTCGTTTCTGTGCGAGGGATTTCTCTAGTTGCGGCAAGTGGGGGCCACTCTTCATTGCGGTGCACGGGCCTCTCACTGTCACGGCCTCTCTTGTTGCAGAGCACAGGCTCCAGACGCGCAGGCTCAGTAGTTGTGGCTCACGGGCCTAGTTGCCCCGTGGCATGTGGGATCTTCCCAGACCAGGACTCGAACACGTGTCCCCTGCATTGGCAGGCAGATTCTCAACCACTGTGCCACCAGGAAAGCCCCTATTTTGTTCTTTTTGATGCAGTTGTCAATTGGATTGTTTTCTTTCTCTTTCTGATGGTTCATTATTCGTGTTTAGAAGTGCAATTGATTTTTGTATATTGATTTTGTAACTTTACTAAATTCATGGATTAGTTCAATGGTTTTTTGATGGAATGATGTAGAAAATTGGAAATCGAAAATTCCACTGTTTCTATAATATCCAGGTCATCCACAACATGGAAGACATAGTGGTTCCTACAATAACCTTCCCACAGTGCCTGTAAATTACATGTGGACTCCTACAGGGGAGATTAGGTTCATGACTTTGTGTGAAGTGGAGTTGGGTAATAAGGCTTGGCGTCTATAAAGAAATATACTGTTTTCTCTGCTTTTCTGGTGTAGTATTGACATGGTGTTTTGGAAAGTTATTGACTTTCTAGTAATTCCAAACCTACAGAAAACTTGCAATAGCAGAAGAAAGTACTGTGTATCTGCACACTCAGATTCCCCAGCCATCCTTACTTCACTGCACTTGCCACTTCACACAAAATATTCCAGTGCATTTTACCCAAAACAAGGACACTCTTCCAGGGAACCATCATATAACCTCCAAATGAGGAAATTAAGATGGTTTCCACATTACAATCCAATCCACAGGCCCACTTCAACTTTCACCAGCTGCTCCAACTCTAGGGAAACGTCTTTTCCCATTCTGATCCAGTTTTCTTTTCCTTGAACCATTAAAGATACTTTCTCATTTTTACAACCTTGATGGATTTAAAGCACACAAGATGAGTATGATCTGGGTGGCTTTTCTGTATTGTAACAGGTATCAGTACTTCTTTCATTGTGTGTGTGTGTGTGTGTGTGTGTGTGTGTGTGATTAAATGTACAGATCATTTAAACCATTTTAAGTACACATTTCTATGTCATTAAACACACTTACATTGTTGTACAAATATCTTCACCATCCATGTTCAGAACTTTTCAATTTTCACCAGTGAAACTCTGTTGCCATTAAACACAAATTCCCCTCAGCTCCTGCCAATGGCATTCTGCTTTCTGCCTTTGAATTTGACTTCTCTGGGTACCTCATATAAGTGGAATCATGTCATTTTGTTCTGTTTGTGACAGTGTTATTTCACTTATCATAATGGCTTCAGGGTTCACAAATGTTGTAACATGTGTCAGAATTTCCTTAGCTTTTCAGGCTGAATTCCATTCCTTGTGTGTGTACCACCACATTTAGTTCATCCATTCATCCATCAATGGACAGTTAGGTCACTTCCAACTTTTGCTATTGTGATGAATACTGCTCTTAATATGGGTGTACCCATATCTCTTCCAGTCCCTGCTTTCAGTCTTTTCAGTCTGTACCCTGATGTGGAATTGATGGATTATATGTTAATTCTATGTTGAAGTGTTTGAAGAACTGCCATACTGTCTTTGACATGGGCAGCACCATTTCTCTTGATTCCTTTTATGGCAGAATAACATGGCAGTGTATGGATCAATTGGTTTTCTTTATCCATTTACACATTGGTGGACATTTGCATTGTTTCTTCCTTTTGGCTATGGTGAACAGCACTGCTAGCAATATATGTGTACATCTGTTTTCAGTTCTTTGAGGTATATATCTAGGAGTGGGTTTGTTGAACCATATGGTAATTGTACATTCATATTGTAAACATAGGTTGTGCCCCTTTTCATTTCCAGAAGTGATGTTTAAAGATTCCAACTGCTCTGCATTGTTGCCAACACTTGATATTTTTAATTTTCTTGATTATAACCATTTTACTGTGTGTGGAGTTATTGCATTGTGGTTTTAATTTGCATTTCCATCCTATCTGCTGTTGACCATTTGTATGTCTTGTGTGGAGGAGGGTCGATTGAAGTCCATTGTCCATATTTAAAATTGTAAAAGTTGTAAAAGTTCTTGGCATACACTGGATACATCTCATCAGATATATAGTGTGGAAATATTTTCTTCCATTCTGTGGGCTGTGTTTCCACTTGTTGGATTGCCTCTTTGGATACACAAAGGTTTTTATTTTTGAGGAAGTGCATTTTATTTTTTCTTTTCATTGCTTGCACCTTGCTGTCAGATCTAAGAAATCATTGCTAAATCCAAGGTTATGAAGATTCATCCCCACATTTTATTGGAGAGTTTATACAATCATCCCTCGGTATCCATGGGGGATTGGTTCCAGGACACAGTGTGGATACCAAAATCCATGGATGCTGAAGTCTCTTATATAAAATGGTATGGTATTTGCGAATAACCTAGGCACATTTTCCTGTATGCTTTAAACCATCTCTAGATTACTTATAATAACTAATATAGTATAAATGCTATATGCATTTATATTGTGATTACCATGTGAATACTATGTAAATAGTTGCTGGTACATGGCAAATTCAAGTTTTTTTTTCTTTTGAAACTTTGGAATTATTTTTTAAAATATTTATTTATTTATTTAGGCTGTGCCAGGTCTTCATTGCAGCATGCGGACTCTTAGTTGAGGCATGCATGTGGGATCTAGTTCCCTGACCAGGGATTGAACCTGGGCCCCCCTGCATTGGGAGCACAGAGTCTTACCCACTGGACCACCAGGGAAGTCCCGAAAATTTTTGGAATTTACTTTTTCTAATATTATTGATCTGGAGTTGGTTGAATCCATGGCTTTGGAACCCATGGATACAACGTGCTGACTGTAATTTTACTTTCTACATTTAAGGTTTGTATGTATTTTGAGATACCTTTTTGTATGTGGTATGAGGTAAGGGTCCAATTTCATTTCTCTGCCTTTGGATAGCCAATTGCCTAGCATCATTTGTTGAAAGTACCATTTTCCCCCAATTTAATGCTGTTATCTAAATCAGTTCTTCCTAGATGGATGGGTTTATTTGTGGGATCTCCATTCAAATCCATTCAACTCTATGTATATCTTTATGCTGTTATCACAGTGTTTTATTTGCTGATGCTTTGTACTAACGTTTGAAATTGGAAAGTATGAGCCTCCAACTTTGAATTTCTTTTTAAAAATTGTCTTAGTTCTTTGGAGTCTCTTGAAATCCCATAATTCAGGGAGTCATATTCTGCTCCCTTTCACATGGATGTCCCCCAATTTGCTTATGCATTCATCTACTGAAGACATCCTGATACCTTTAAGGTTTAGATATCATGAGTAGAGTTTGTGTGCAGTGTAGCATCCTCATTTTTGTTTGGATATAGTTTTTTAAAGCAGTTGTGTAAATACTGCAGGTGTGATGGATGGATAGCAAGGTGTGAGACTTGTTTAGCTTCAGAAAATCCTGCCAAACTGTACCTCAAGAGGCCTTTTATGCATTGCATCAGCAACGAAGTAGAGTTTCTGTTGTTCCCCATCTTCCAGTAATTGGTATTGTCATTGTGGGAAGAGCTTAGCAGTTCTCATAGGTGTGTAGTGCTGTATTGTTGTTTTACTTTGTGTCCCTAATGATATAAGATGTTGCTCATATTTTTGTCCACTTATTTATTATCTGTTTATCTTCTTTGGCCAGATGTCTGTTCAGATCTTTACCCATTTTTAATGCAGTTATTTGTGGTATAGCTCTTTGTAAAATTTGAGTACAAATTCTTTATCAGATATGTGTTTTGCAAATATTTTTCTTCCAGTTTTTTGCTTGTCTTTTGGCTTTCTCAAGAAGGTATTTCATGGAGTAGACATTTTTAATTTTATATGTTATTAACTTTTTTCCTTTTGTGTGTTGGCTTTTTGTGTTGTGTGTTAAAAGTCAAAGCTCATGATCTATGTGACCAAACCCATGGTCATATAGATTTCTTCTATGCTTTCTTCTATAATTTTTTTTATAGTGTTCTATGTTAAATGTGTCTGTGGGCAATTTTGCATGACTGTTGGTGCAAGCTGTGAAGTTTGTTTCTACAGTCAGTTCATTGTATATGGTTTCTAACTGTTCTATAACTGTTTTCTGAAAAGTTATGTGATATTTGCCTCCGTCCATTTGAATTCCCAAAGGTGAGTGGATTCAGCAGGACGGCCAGCCTCCTGGGAACTTGGCCTCCACTGAACTGCGGGGGATGCAGCCTGCATTTCCCAGTGTTCGCCAGCAGAGGGCGACAACCCCGCCCCTCTTACCAGTGCAGCACCTGCCTGTTCTGCCCACAGTCTTGGCCTCCTCAGGACCCACCTGGGATTTGGCTTTAGGACAGCGCGGGGCTCTGTCCACACTGAGAGGCACTCAGTTTCCATGGGAGGAAAAGGTGAGGAAAGTGGGGAGAAGCTTCCTGTGCATGGCTGACTGCCTGGGGGAGGGGGTCCATCTGCAGAGGATCCAGCAGAGGAAGGGCTTGATGTAGAAAATAGTGGTTTTATTTAATTTTGTGTGTGGTGTAGACATTTTGACATGGTGTGCTTATGTAGTTCCATAATATGGTTTGAAGTCAGGCAGTGAGTTTCCTCCAGCTGCTGTTCTCCTTTCTCAGGATCTCCTTGGCGGTTTGGGGTCCTTTGTGATTCCACATAAATGTTAGGATTGTTTGTTCAGTTTCTGTGAAAAATGCTATTGGAATTTTAACAGGAATTGCTTTGAATGTGTATGTTTGGGTAGAATGGACATTTCAGAATGACCAATTCTTTCCATCCATGAGCACAGGATCTCTTTCCATTTATTTGCATCATCAATTTCTTCATCAATATCTTAACATTTTCATTGTGCAGGTCTTTCACATCTTTGGTTAAATTTATTCTTAAGCATTTTGTTCTTTTGATGTTATTGTAAATGAGTTTTCTTAATATCCCTCTCTGATGGTTCATTACTAGCTGTCTAGGAAGATAAATGATTTTTGTCTATTGATTTTGTATCCTGCAGCTTTCCAGAATTCATTTATTAGCTCTCACTCCTGTGGGAGAACTTCTGTGGTATAATTTATTCTCCAGTTTTGTGGTTTGCCCACTGGGTGGTATGGGATTTGATTGTATCATGAGTGTGCCCCTCCTAGCATCTCATGGTTTCTTCTTTAAGTCTTTGGTTGTAGATATCCTTTATTGGTAGATTCCACTCCTTTTGTATCAGTGGTTGTTGAGCGGTTAATTGTGATTTTGGTGTGCTTGTGAGAGGAGGTGAGCGCAAGGTCCTTTTACTCTGCCATCTTGTTTCAAATGAAATCAGTTTTTAAAAATACTTCTCTCTTCTGTCCCGGAGTTTTTCCCCATTGTCTGCATCCAGGCTCCCAATAGAGCATGGAGAATTATCTCCATGAATTAGTAACTTTCAGGTATTGAAAATACTCCCTTTGTGAGAGATGAAGATGGGAAGGCATGGATATCCAAGATTCCCAGTGCTATGGGGTTCACTGTTGGGATCTTCAGAAAGTAGGGGGAAATGTAGTGATTAGTTTACAACTGGATGCTACATCAGCCATTTGAAACAAGATTAAGAAAATACTCATATATACAGATGACCTTAATGGTCTTGAATTCTTCAGAAAGTTCTAAAAATAAATAGTATGAGAGACCATTCTCTATATTGGTAAGAAAGACTATTTAAATGCGCTATTAGGAATACAGAATATGGGAGGTATATTTGGGTTGAAATTTGCTTAAACCTAACATTTTTCATGATAGATTCAGATTATGATTTTCCTTATTGTGGCAAAAATACCCAAGTAGAGATAGTGTGTCTTTCATTCTGCTTCAGTCACCTGCTATTTATTTCTCCCATTACACCTGATATTTGCTGGTTCAAGGTGCTTTCTGTGACCTTCCAGGACTAAGAAATTCATTCTTTTTTCCTATTTATCTTTAATAAGAGTCTTGAAATATTTAGTGAGGTATGTGCATAGACCATACCAGTCATTGTAGAAACACAATTTCTTTTTAGTTTCTCTTTGCTTGTCATTGGCTTTGAAATATGAACTATCAACTGTGTTGAGTAGAGATACTGCACTTTGTAAGTGGAGGTTTTCACTAGTCAAACCTATGTTCTGATAGTATTCATTATACTCAACACTCATATCTCAGATTTAATATTCTTTATCACTTCTTTGCATTTTCCAAAAATTTTACAAGAATCATATTACTTAAATAGGTTCAACAATGTTCAGTTTCTGAAATATAGCTCAGCACAAATGATAAAGTTTTTCAAAGAAATAAAAGACTCAAAAACAAGAGCACTAATTTATTTTATATCATTGTGTATGTTGTCACCCTAGTGTATTTTAAAAACAAAGAATATAATCCACAAATAGATTTATAAGAGTAACTCAATTAAAAATGACTTTGATTTCACCAACATGAACATTTTCCTCAGCATGACTTTTAATATGTACAAAGTGCCCATTTAAATGTATGTCTGTCTGTATGAAATGTCAACAATATTTAATCCACTTTTTCTTGTTTCTCTTATTCTTCCTAGTTAAAGAAACTTCTGTAAACATTAATTAGGGTTGTCTTTGTCTATTTCTGTGTTTTTAGATAAATTCTACTTCAGGTAAACTGGAGTAAAACCGAAGCTCTAATATTTACTGAGGGTTTGACAAAATATCTCAAAAAAGAGGAATTGTAATATTATTTTTCTTAAACTATAAAAACTATTCATGTGGTGCATTCAATACTTTTCAAAAATTGTTATAAAGATATATAGTACATAGTAAATATTAAAAAAGGATTGTTGCTGTTATACTTACTATTCTATTAAACATGTAAATCCATAAAACTCTTTCAGTTTCAAGTTAACTATGAATTCTTACTTTTCGTTCCTATCTCTGCTATTCAAAATTGTGGTTAATCAATCAGAGCCTGTGGCATCACTAGCTAAAAATGAGCTTGTTAAAAAAGTGGAATTCAGGCCTGACCCCAGAACTACTGAATTGGAATCTGCATTTTTACAATATCCCCAGTGTACATGTATACCCATTAAAAATTGAAAGGTATCTTTCTAACTCACAATGTCTTTACCATCTGAGAAATATACAAATTTTATCCAATATGATATAAACAAAACAGTCAAAAATGCATATGCCTGTGTTGAGACCATCACTTTATAATTTTTCTTCCAGATAAGTACAGTCTCTACAGTAGTTTTGTGGATCACATGTCATCTCCTTTTCTTGTAGTTAGAAACATAGTAGAGAATATTACTTTGTAAACAATTATATTATTGGGTAATACATGACACTCTCATAATTAAAACCAGTTCTCTTAACTTGCCGTTTTCATCTTGGGTCCCATTATGAATTCTTCCTATGGCCCACATGGCATATGTACTTTCTTTCATTAATTTTTATTGGAGTATAGTTGCTTTACAATGTTGTGTTAGTTTCTGCTGTACAGCAAAGTGAATCAGCTATACATATACATATATCCCCTCTTTTTTGGATTTCCTTCCCATTTAGGTCACCACAGAGCACTGAGTAGAGTTCCCTTTGCTATACAATAGGTTCTCATTAGTTATCTATTTTATATTTGGTAGTGTATATATGTCAATCCCAATCTCCCAATTCATCCCACCTTACCCCCTTGGTATCCATATGTTTGTTCTCTATGTCTGTGTCTCTATTTCTGCTTTGCAAATAAGTTCATCTGTATGATTTTTCTAGGTTCCACATATAAACGATACTATACAATATTTGTCTCTTTCTGACTTACTTCACTCTGTATGACAGTCTCTAGGTCCATCCACGTCTCTGCAAATGGCACAATTTTGTTCCTTTTTATGTCTGAGTAATATTCCATTGTATATATGTACCACATCTTCTTTAACCATTCCTATGTTGATGGACATTTAGGTTGCTTCCATGTCCTGGCTATCGTAAATAGTGCTGCAATGAACATAGGGATGCATGTATCTTTTTGAATTATGGTTTTCTCTGGGTATGTGCCCAGGAGTAGGATTGCTGGGTCATATGGTAGTTCTATTTTTAGTTTTTAAAGGAACCTCCACACTGTTCTCCAGTGTTCTCCATAGTGGTTCTCCATAGAGTAGGATTGCTGGGTCATATGGTAGTTCTATTTTTAGTTTTTAAAGGAACCTCCACACTGTTCTCCATAGTGGCTGTAATAATTTACATTCCCACCAACAGTGTAAGAGGGTTCCCTTTTCCATATATACTTTTTATTTCAGGGACTATTGACATCCAGGATGTGGCTATAGATTTCTCTGAAGAGGAGTAGGAATGATTGGACATTGATGAATGGGAATTGCATAGGGATGTGATGTTAGAGATCTATAGGAACCTGGTCTCCTTGGGTGAGGATACCTTCCTTTCAGAATTCCTTATCCACCCACAGAGTCAAGGTCCCTTCATTTGTAGAATGTCTCCTGGAATCTTCTGCTTCCTACAGTAGAGTTTCAGATCCAAACTTTTTGGGAAAATTTGGGAGTCTGTGGGTATAGATAGAAGGGCTTGGTGATAATTCATCATAATTCTAATCTTTCTCTTACTTGAGGTAATCTGCATCCTTCACTTTAGATTAGTGGCAATTCTATAGGATCATTTGTATAAAATAGTGTTGCCTCCATTTTAAAATCAGATTTCCACCCATAATTTTGACTCAGCATTACTTGAACATAGATCCCAGGATCTGATTTTTTGCTGTTGCCTACTATAATAAAGGTTCTTTCAAAAAACAGTATTTTGGGAAATCATATTCTAGACTATTTTACTCTTCCTTCTCTTATCACCTGATCATAATACTGGACTGGAAATAGAAAAACCTCCAGCAAAACGTATGTTGCTTTTTCTGTTGAAGAAGTCTTGTTGTTACTAAGTCACAACTGGTCGCTTTTTTTCTTTTTGTGCTGTGTCCAGCTACAAACCATTCTTAGTACCCACTGTTCTGAGCACTGAGCACAGAAATAGCCACTTCCTCTCTGACCCAATGTCACAGGTGCAGCAGAGCAGCTGCACTCCTGGGGCCAGAAGGTCTGGCATCTGCAGGGCAGTATCCCCTCCCTTTCACCCACTGGAACTGATCACCTTCATGGAGCAAAAGAAGGATCCTTAGATTTGAAGGGAAATAAGACAATAGCCATATACCCAGGTACGTGTGAATGGATAAAGTGTATTTGTCCCAAATTCACACTGCTAAAATAATGTGTATCTATTTAGTCTTACAATGCTTTCTTTGCAGATATATGGAATATATTTATTATTCATATTGAATGAAATATTTTAAAATTCCATATTGCTTTACAACAATAGTAGGGGATTTTAATGCCCCCATTTACACCAGTGGATAGATCATCCAGACAGAAAATTAATAAGGAAACACAAGCCTTAAATGACACATTAGACCAGATAGACTTAATTGATATTTATAGGACATTCCATCCAAAAGCAACAGAATAAACTTTCTTCTCAAGTGCACATGAAATATTCTCCAGGATAGATCACATCTTGGGTCACAAATCAAGCCTTGGTAAATTTTTTAAAATTGAAATCATATCAAGCACCTTTTCTGGCCACAATGCTATGAGATTAGAAATCAATTACAGGAACAAAAAACTGTAAAAAAAACACACACACATGGAAGCTAAACAATATGTTACTAAATAATCAATGGATCACTGAAGAAATCAAAGCAGACTTTAAAAAATACCTAGAGACAAATGACAACAAAAACACAACAATCCAAAACCCATGGGATGCAGCAAAAGCAGTTCTAAAAGGGAATTTTATAGCAATACAATCTTACCTCAGGAAACAAGAAAAATCTCAAATAAACAACATATCCTTAAACCTAAAGCAACTAGAGAAAGAAGAACAAACAAAACCTAAAGTTAGTAGAAGGAAAGAAATCATAAAGATCAGATCAGAAATAAATGAAATAGAGATGAAGAAAACAATAGCAAAGATCAATGAAACTAAAAGCTCATTCTTTGAGAAGATAAACAAAATTGATAAACCTTTAGCCAGACTCATCAAGAAAAAGAGGGAGAGAACTCATATCAATCAAATTAGAAATGAAAAAGAAGTTACAGCCAACACCACAGAAATACAAAAGATTATAACAGACTACTACAAGCAACTATATCTCAATTAAATGGACAACCTGGAAGAAATGGACAAATCCTTAGAAATGCCCAACCTTCCAAGACTGAACTGGGAAGAAATAGAAAATATAAACAGACTTATCACAAGTAATGAAATTAAAACTGTGATTAAAAATCTTCTAACAAACAAAAGTCCAGGACCATATGGCTTCACAGGCACTATCAAACATTTAGAGAAGAGTTAACACCTATCCTTCTCAAACTATTCCAAAAAATTGCAGAGGGAGGAACACTCCCAAGCTGATCCTAAGAGGCCACCATCACCCTGATACCAAAATCAGACAAAGATACCACAACAAAAAGAAAATTACAGGTCAATATCTCTGATGAACGTAGACGCAAAAATCCTCAACAAAATACTAGAAAACAGAATCCAAAAGCTCATTAAAAGGATCATACACCATGATCAAGTGGTATTTATCCCAGGGATGTAAGGGTTTTTCAATATATGCAAATCAATCAATGTGATACACCATATTAACAGACTGAAGAATAAAAACCATATGATCATCTCAATAGATGCAGAAAAAGCTTTTGACAAAATTCAACACCCATTTATAATAAAAACTCTCCAGAAAGTGGGCATATAGGGAACCTACCTCAATATAATAAAGGCCATATATGACAAACCCACAGCAAAAATTGTTCTCAATGGTGAAAAATTGAAAGCATTTCCTTTAAGATCAGGAACAAGACAAGGATGTCCACTCTCGCCACTATTATTCAACATAGTTTTGAAACTCCTAGCCATGGCAATCAAAGAAGAAAAAGAAAAAAAAAAATCTAAATCAGAAAAGAAGTAAAACTGTCACTGTTAGCAGATGACATGATACTATACATAGAAAATCCTAAAGATGCTACCAGAAAACTACTACAGCTCATCAATGAATTTGGTAAAGTTGCAGGATACGAAATTAATACACAGAAATCTCTTGCATTCCTATACACTAACAACAAAAGACCAGAAAGAGAAGTTAAAGAAACAATCCCATTTACCATCGCAACAAAAAGAATAAAATACCTAGGAATAAACCTACCTAAGGAGGCAAAAGACATGTACTCAGAAAACTATATAAGATACTGATGAAAGAAATCAAAGATGACACAAACAGATGGAGAGATATATCATGTTCATGGATTGGAAGAATCAATATTGTGAAAATGACTATACTACACAAAGCAAGCTACACAGATTCAATGCAATCTCTGTCAAACTACCAATGGCATTTTTCACAGAATTAGAACAAAAAATTTTACAATTTATATGGAAACACAAAAGACCCCAAATAGCCAAAGCAATCTTGAGAAAGAAAAATGGAACTAGAGGAATCAGGCTCCCTGACTTCAGAATATACTACAAAGCTACAGTCATCAAAAGAGTATGCTACTAGCACAAAAACAGAAATATAGATCAAAGGAACAGGATAGAAAGCCCAGAGATAAACCCACATACATATGGCCACCTAATCTATGACAATGGAGGCAAGAGTATACAATGGAGGAAAGACAGTCTCTTTGACAAGAGGTGATGAGAAAACTGGACAGCTACATGTAAAAGAATGAAATTAGAACACTTCCTAACACCATACACAAAAATAAACTCAAAATGGATTAAAGACCTAAACGTAAGGCCAGACACTATAAAACTCTTAGAGGAAAAACATAGGCAGAACAGTCTGACATAAATCACAGCAAGATTTTTTTTGATCCACCTCCTAGAGTAATGAAACTAAAAACAAAAGTAAGCAGATGGGACCTTATTAAACTTAAAAGCTTTTGCACAGCAAAGGAAACCATAAACAAGACGAAAAGACAACCCTCAGAATGGGAGAAAATATTTGCAAATGAAACAACTGACAAAGGATTAATCTCCAAAATATACAAACAGATCATGCAGCTCAATATCAAAAATATTACCCAATAAAAACTTGGCAGAATGTCTAAATAGACATTTCTCTGAAGAAGACATACAGATGGCCAAAAAGCACATGAAAAGATGCTCAACATCACTAATTATTAGAGTAATGAAATCAAAACTACAATGTGGTATCACCTCTCACCGGTCAGAATGGCCATCATCAAAAAATCTACAAACAGTAAATGCTGGAGAGGGGGTGGGGTGGAGAAAAGGGAACCCTCATACACTGTTGATGGGAATATAAATTGGTACAGCAACTATGGAGAACATTATGGAGGTTCCTTTAAAAACTAAAATAGAACTACCATATGACTCAGCAATCCCACTCCTGGGCATATACCCAGAGAAAACCATAATTGGAAAAGATACATGCACCCCCATGTTCATTGCAGCACTGTTTACAATAGCCAGGACATGGAAGTAACCTAAATGTCCATCAACAGAGGAATGGATGAAGGAGATGTGGTACATATATACAATGGAATATTACTCAGCCATAAAAAAACAAGACAATGCCATATGCAGCAACATGGAGGGACCTAGAGATTGTCATACTGAGTGAAGTAAGTCAGACATGGGAAGACAAATATCATATGATATTGCTTATATGTGGAATCTGAAGAAAAGGGTACAAATGAACTTATTTACGAAACAAGGTACAGTCACAGATGTAGGAAACAAACATGGTTACCAGGGGATAAGGGGGGGGGAGGGATAAATTGGGAGATTGGGACTGACATATACACACTACTATATATAAAATAGATAATTAATAAGGACCTACTGTATAGCACAGGGAACTCTACTCAATACTCTGTAATGCCCTATATGGGAAAAGAATCTTAAACAAAAAAAAAGTGGATATATGGGGAAAAAAACATGGTATCTTGAGTACAATTGCAAGGAGTATGAGATCTGTAAAAAAGCATTTCTTTTCTGTATTGCTTGGATGCTAATTGGGCATTTTTGCAAGAGAGAGATTTCAGGATGCAAATCTCATATCTCTATTGTAGAAAGTTAATTCATGCTGGAACAGTCTATTAATCTTGCAAGGGTGAAGAAATATTTCTTTGGAGGGAAGAAGTCATGTATCTGTTTTTTATGAAGTTAGTGGTTTATACTTTATCAAATAAGCAAAATAGCTATTTCTGAACTTTAGGGAAAAAAAGTGTTCTGCATTTATATTATGAAGCTGATGCAAAATATCAAAAATTCTTTATTTTGAAAAACAATGTAATGTAACAAAATTGGTATATATTGAACTTTTGTACACAAAAGGAAAACATGCACTTTTTTGCATTTAAAATTCTTTTGCATTATAGTTGATTTACAATGTTGCATTAATTTTGGCTGTACAGCAAAATGATTGAGATACATATATATATAAAGCATATATATATAATTAAATATACATATTCTTTTTCATGTTCTTTTCCATTATGATTTATCACAGAATATTTACTATAGTTCTCTCTACTATACAGTAGGACCTTGTTGTTTATCCATCCTATATATAATAGTTTGCATCTGCTATTCCCAAACTCCCAATCCTTTCCTCACCCCTCCTTGGCAAACACAAGTCAGTTTTCTTTATCTGTGAAGCTGTTTCTGTTTCATAGATATGTTCATTTGTGTCATGTTTTAGATTCCACATATAAGTGATATTGTATGGTATTTGTCTTTCTCTTTCTGACATAATTCATTTAGTATGTTAATCTCTGGGTTGTTTCCATGTCTTGGGTATTATAAATATTGCTGATATGAACATAGGGGTGAGTGTATATTTTTGAATTATAGTTCTGTCTGGATATATGCCCAGGAGTGAGATTGCTGGATCATAGTTTTAGTTTTTGAGAAACCTCCATACTGTTTTCCATAGTGGCTGCAGTAATTTATATTGCCACCAACAGTGTAGGAGAGTTCCCTTTCTCCACACTCCCTCCTGCATTTGTCATTTGTAGATTTTTTTTAACATCTTTATTGGAGTATAATTGCTTTACAATGGTGTGTTAGTTTCTGCTTTATAACAAAGTGAATCAGTTATACATATACATATGTTCCCATATCTCTTCCCTCTTGCATCTCCCTCCCTCCCACCCTCCCTATCCCACCCCTCTAGGTGCTCACAAAGCACTGAGCTGATCTCCCTGTGCTATGCGGTTGCCTCCCACTAGCTATCTATTTTACGTTTGGTAGTGTATATATGTCCATGCCACTTTCTCACTTTCTCCCAGCTTACCCTTCCCCCTCCCCATATCCTCAAGTCCATTCTCTAGTAGGTCTGTGTCTTTATTCCCGTCTTGCCACTAGGTTCTTCATGACCTTTTTTTCCCCCTTAGATTCCATATATGTGTGTTAGCATACTGTATTTGTTTTTCTCTTTCTGATTTACTTCATTCTGTATGACAGACTCTAACTCCAACCACCTCACTACAGATAACTAAATTTCGTTTCTTTTTATGGCTGAGTAATATTCCATTGTATATATGTACCACATCTTCTTTATCCATTCATCTGATGATGAACACTTAGGTTGCTTCCATGTCCTGGCTATTGTAAATAGAGCTGCAATGAACATTTTGGTACATGACTCTTTTTGAATTATGGTTTTCTCAGGGTATATGCCCAGTAGTGGGATTGCTGGGGCGTATGGTAGTTCTATTTTTAGTTTTTTAAGGAACCTCCATACTGTTCTCCATAGTGGCTGTATCAATTCACATTCCCACCAACAGTGCAAGAGTGTTCCTTTTCTCTACATCCTCTCCAGCATTTATTGCTTCTAGATTTTATGATGATGGCCATTCTGACCAGTGTGAGATGATATCTCACTGTAGTTTTGATTTGCAGTTCTCTAATGATTAATGATGTTGAGCATTCTTTCATGTGTCTGTTGGCAATCTGTATATCTTCTTTGGAGAAATGTCTATTTAGGTCTTCTGCCCATTTTTGGATTGGGTTGTTTGTTTTTTTGTTATTGAGCTGCATGAGCTGCTTGTAAATCTTGGAGATTAATCCTTTGTCCGTTGCTTCATTTGCAAATATTTTCTCCCATTCTGAGGGTTGTCTTTTGGTCTTGTTTATGGTTTCCTTTGCTGTGCAAAAGCTTTTAAGTTTCATTAGGTCCCATTTGTTTATTTTTGTTTTTATTTCCATTTCTCTAGGAGCTGGGTCCAAAAGGATCTTCCTGTGATTTATGTCATAGAGTGTTCTGCCTATGTTTTCCTCTAAGAGTTTGATAGTGTCTGGCCTTACATTTAGGTCTTTAATCCATTTTGAGTTTATTTTTGTGTATGGTGTTAGGGAGTGTTCTAATTTCATACTTTTACATGTACCTGTCCAGTTTTCCGAGCACCACTTATTGAAGAGGCTGTCTTTTCTCCACTGTATATGCTTGCCTACTTTATCAAAGATAAGGTGACCATATGTGCGTGGGTTTATCTCTGGGCTTTCTATCCTGTTCCATTGATCTATATTTCTGTTTTTGTGCCAGTACCATACTGTATTGATTACTGTAGCTTTGTAGTATAGTCGGAAGTCAGGGAGCCTGATTCCTCCAGCTCCATTTTTCGTTCTCAAGATTGCTTTGGCTATTCGAGGTCTTTTGTGCTTCCATACAAATTGTGAAAATTTTGTTCTAGTTCTGTGAAAAATGCCAGTGGTAGTTTGATAAGGATTGCATTGAATCTGTAGATTGCTTTGGGTAGTAGAGTCATTTTCACAATGTTGATTCTTCCAATCCAAGAACATGGTATATCTCTCCATCTATTTGTATCATCTTTAATTTCTTTCATCAGTGTCTTATAATTTTCTGCATACAGGTCTTTTTTCTCCTTAGGTAGGTTTATTCCTAGATATTTTATTCTTTTTGTTGCAGTGGTAAATGGGAGTGTTTTCTTAATTTCACTTTCAGATTTTTCATCATAAGTGTATAGGAATGCAAGAGATTTCTGTGCGTTAATTTTGTATCCTGCCACTTTACCAAATTCATTGATTAGCTCTAGTAGTTTTCTGGTAGCATCTTTAGGATTCTCTATGTATAGTATCATGTCATCTGCAAACAGTGACAGCTTTACTTCTTCTTTTCCAATTTGGATTCCTTTTATTTCTTTTTCTTCTCTGATTGCTGTGGCTAGGACTTCCAAAACTATGTTGACTAATAGTGGTGAGAGTGGGCAACCTTGTCTTGCTCCTGATCTTAGTGGAAATGGTTTCACTTTTTCACCATTGAGAACGATGTTGGCTGTGGGTTTGTCATATATGGCCTTTATTATGTTGAGGAAAGTTCCCTCTATGCCTACTTTCTGCAGGGCTTTTATCATAAATGGGTGTTGAATTTTGTCGAAAGCTTTCTCTGCATCTATTGAGATGATCATATGGTTTTTCTCCTTCAATTTGTTAATATGGTGTATCACGTTGATTGATTTGCGTATATTGAAGAATCCTTGCATTCCTGGAATAAACCGCACTTGATCATGGTGTATGATCCTTTTAATGTGCTGTTGGATTCTGTTTGCTAGTATTTTGTTGAGGATTTTTGCATCTATGTTCATCAGTGATATTGGCCTGTAGTTTTCTTTCTTTGTGACATCTTTGTCTGGTTTTGGTATCAGGGTGATGGTGGCCTCGTAGAATGAGTTGGGGAGTGTTCCTCCCTCTGCAATATTTTGTAAGAGTTTGAGGATAGGTGTTAGCTCTTCTCTAAATGTTTGATAGAATTCACCTGTGAAGCCATGTGGTCCTGAGCTTTTGTGTGTTGGAAGATTTTTAATCACAGTTTCAATTTCAGTGCTTGTGATTTGTCTGTTCATATTTTCTATTTCTTCCTGGTTCAGTCTGGGCAGGTTGTGCATTTCTAAGAATTTGTCCATTTCTTCCAGGTTGTCCATTTTATTGGCATAGTGTTGCTTGTAGTAATCTCTCATGATCCTTTGTATTTCTGCAGTGTCAGTTGTTACTTCTCCTTTTTCATTTCTAATTCTATTGATCTGAGTCTTCTCCCTTTTTTTCTTGATGAGTCTGGCTAATGGTTTATCAATTTTATTTATCTTCTCAAAGAACCAGCTTTATTTTTATTGATCTTTGCTATCGTTTCCTTCATTTCTTTTTTATTTATTTCTGATCTGATCTTTATGATTTCTTTCCTTCTGCTAACTTTGGGGTTTTTTTGTTCTTCTTTCTCTAATTGCTTTAGGTGCAAGGTTAGGTTGTTTATTTCAGCTGTTTCCTGTTTCTTAAGGTAGGATTGTATTGCTATAAACTTCCCTCTTAGAACTGCTTTTGCTGCATCCCATAGGTTTTGGGTCGTCGTGTCTCCATTGTCATTTGTTTCTAGGTATTTTTTGATTTCCCCTTTGATTTCTTCAGGGATCACTTCGTTATTAAGTAGTGTATTGTTTAGCCTCCATGTGTTTGTATTTTTTACAGATCTTTTCCTGTAAATGATATCTAGTCTCATAGCGCTGTGGTCAGAAAAGATACTTGATATGATTTCAATTTTCTTAAATTTACCAAGGCTTGATTTCTGACCCAAGATATGATCTATCCTGGAGAATGTTCCATGAGCACTTGAGAAAAGTGTGTATTCTGTTGTTTTGGGTGGAATGTCCTATAAATATCAGTTAAGTCCATCTTGTTTAATGTATCATTTAAAGGTTGTGTTTCCTTATTTATTTTCATTTTGGATGATCTGTCCATTGGTGAAAGTGGGGTGTTAAAGTCCCCTACTATGATTGTGTTACTGTCGATTCCCCCTTTTATGGCTGCTAGTATTTGCCTTATGTATTGAGGTGCTCCTATGTTGGGTGCATAAATATTTACAATTGTTATATCTTCTTCTTGGATCAATCCCTTGATCATTATGTAGTGTCCTTCTTTGTCTCTTGTAATAGTCTTTGTTTAAAGTCTATTTTGTCTGATATGAGAATTGCTACTGCAGCTTTCTTTTGATTTCCATTTGCATGGAATGTCTTTTTCCATCCCCTCATTTTCAGTCTGTATGTGTCACTACGTCTGAAGTGGGTCTCTTGTAGACAGCATATATATGGGTCATGTTTTTGTATCCATTCAGCCAGTCTATGTCTTTTGGTTGGAGCATTTAATCCATTTACATTTGAAGTAATTATCAATATGTATGTTCCTATTACCATTTTCTTAATTGTTTTGGGTTTGTTATTGTAGGTCTTTTCCTTCTCTTGTGTTTCCTTCCTATAGAAGTTCCTTTAGCATTTGTTGTAAAGCTGGTTTGGTGGTGCTGAACTCTCTCAGCTTTTGCTTGTCTGTAAAGGTTTTAATTTCTCCATCAAATCTGAATGAGATCCTTGCTGGGTAGAGTAACCTTGGTTGTAGGTTTTTCTCCTTCATCACTTTAAATATGTCCTGCCACTCCCTTCTCGCTTGCAGAGTTTCTGCTGAAAGATCAGCTGTTAACCTTATGGGGATTCCCTTGTGTGTTATTTGTTGTTTTTCCCTTGCTGCTTTTAATATGTTTTCTTTATATTTAATTTTTGATAGTTTGATTAATATGTGTCTTGGCATGTTTCTCCTTGGATTTATCCTGTATGGGACTCGCTGTGCTTCCAGGACTTGATTAACTATTTCCTTTCCCATATTAGGGAAGTTTTCAACTATAATCTCTTCAAATATTTTCTCAGTCCCTTTCTTTTTCTCTTCTTCTTCTGGGACCCCTATAGTTCGAATGTTGGTGTGTTTAATGTTGTCCCAGAGGTCTCTGAGACTGTCCTCAGTTCTTTTCATTCTTTTTTCTTTATTCTGCTCTGCAGTAGCTATTTCCACTCATTTATCTTCCAGGTCACTTATCCGTTCTTCTGCCTCAGTTATTCTGCTATTGATCCCTTCTAGAGTATTTTTAATTTCATTTATTGTGTTGTTCATCATTGCTTGTTTCCTCTTTAGTTCTTCTAGGTCCTTGTTAAATGTTTCTTGCATTTTGTCTATTCTATTTCCAAGATTTTGGATCATCTTTACTATCATTATTCTGAATTCTTTTTCAGGTAGACTGCCTATTTCCTCTTCATTTGTTAGGTCTGGTGTGTTTTTACCTTGCTCCTTCATTTGCTGTGTGTTTTCCTGTCTTGTCATTTTGCTTAACTTACTGTGTTTGGGGTCTCCTTTTCACAGGCTGCAGGTTCCTTGTTCCCATTGTTTTTGGTGTCTGTCCCCAGTGGCTAAGGTTGGTTCAGTGGGTTGTGTAGGCTTCCTGGTGGAGGGGACTAGTGCCTGTGTTCTGGTGGATGAGGCTGGATCTTGTCTTTCTGGTGGGCACGTCCACGTCTGGTGGTGTGTTTTGGAGTGTCTGTGGCCTTATTATGATTTTAGGCAGCCTCTCTGCTAATGGACGGGGCTGTGTTCCTGTCTTGCTAGTTGTTTGGCATAGGGTGTCCAGCACTGTAGTTTGCTGGTCGTTGAGTGAAGCTGGGTCTTGGTGTTGAAATGGAGATCTCTGGGAGATTTTCGCCATTTGGTATTATGTGGAGCTGGGAGTTCTCTTGTGGACCAGTGTCCTGAAGTTGGCTCTCCCACCTCAGAGGCACAGCCCTGATGCCTGGCTGGAGCACCAAGAGCCTTTCATTCACAGGGCCTCTAAAATCGAGTCCATCGACTTGTAGAAGTTTGTCGGTTCCTTGCTTCAACTGCCAAGTGCTGGGGTAGTGGGTGCTGCTTCAAGGAATCTTGAAGAGAAGATCCTCAGGGCAGATAATCCTGGCAGTTGCTAGGGCCTTGCCCCAATGTTCCCTGACTGGTGCTGGCTAGCCACGAGCAGCAAGGCTCCTGGCTGGCTAAGCCAAATTTTTTACCAAGTCCAAGATCACTCTGCTCACTGCATGACAGGCCAAAAAATCAGGAGATGAGGTGTTGAGGCAAGAGATAGCGACTTTATTTGGAAAGCCAGCAGATGGAGAAGATGGCAGACTAGAGTCCCTAGAAAATCATTTTCTGTAGATTTTTTAATGATGGCCACTCTGGCCAGTATGAAGTGGTAACTCATTGTAGTTTTGATTTGCATTTCTCTAATAATTAGTGATGATATGCATCTTTTTATGTGCCTTTTGGCCATTTGTATGTCTTCTTTGGAGAAATGTCTATTTAGGTCTTCTGCCCATTTTTTGATTGAGTTATTTTTTATTTTGTTGAGTTGTATGAGCTGTTTGTATATTTTGGAAATTAAGCCCTTTTCAATATCATCATTTGCAATCCAAGACCATGGGACACTGTTCCATTTCTTTGAATCATCTTCAATTTTTTTATTAATGTTTTTCTCAGCATGTAAGTCTTTCACCATTTTGGTGAGGTTTATTCCTAAGTAGTTTATCTTTTGATGCGATTTGAAAGGGATTGTTTGTTTAAATTCACTTTCTGATATTTCGTTGTTAGTTTAAAGAAATGCAACCCATTTCTGATTGTTAATCTTGTATCTGCTACTTTGCTGAATTCATTTATTAGTTCTTGTAGTTTTGTGTAGAGTCTTTAGGGTTTTCTATATATAGTATCATGTCATCTGCATATAATGAAAATTTTACCTCTTCCCTTCCAACTTGGATATCATTCATTTCTTTTTCTTGTCAGATTGCTGCGGCTAGGACAGCCAATACTATGTTGAATAGAAGTGGTGAGAGTGGGCATCCTTGTCTTGTTCCAGATTTTAGTGGGAAGGCTTTTAGCTTTTTACTGCTGAGTATTGTATTGGCTATTTTGTCATAAACAGCTTTTATTATGTTGAGATATGTTCCCTCTATACATACTTTTATAAGAGTTTTTTTTTAATCATTAATGGATGTTGAATCTTATCTAATGCTTTTTCTGCATCTATTGAGGTGATCATTTGGTTTTTGTTTTTCTTTTGTTGATGTGGTGTATCACATTGATTGATTTGCATATGTTGAACAATCCTTGTGACTCTGGGATGAATCTAACTTGGTCATGGTGTATAATCTCTTTTATGTGTTGTTGGGTTTGGTTTTCTAATATTCTGTTGAGAATTTCTGCATCTATATTTATCAAAGATATTGGCCTGTATTTTTTTTTTCTGTTTTTGGTAGTGTCTTTGCCGGATTTTGGTATCAGGGTGATGGTGGCTTCATAAAATATCACTGGGAGTGTTCCTTCCCTTCAAACTTTTGGAAGAGTTTGAGAAGGATCATATAAGTTCTTCTTTGTATATTTGGTAGAATTCGCCTGTGAAGCCATCTGGCCCTGGACTTCTGTTTATAGGGAGGTTTTTTCTTATTATTATTACAGATTCTATTTCAGCTCTAGTGATCAGTCTGTTCGAGTTATTTCTTCTTGATTCAGTTTTGGTGGGCTGTAAAAAAAAAAAAGACACATTTTTAGATTGGTTAGTACCTAAGTATTTACCATGTAGTAGACCACAAAAGGGCAAAGAAAAAACTTGAAATATTTTTTCAAATAAAAAAGTGTTGAAATATTGTTCAAGAAATTGGGATAATAATGCCAATTACAATAATGGCAAATTGTTTAAGCTTTAAAACTACTTTATCTAAGATGTATATTATATGCTAATTGTTTTATTGGTTTTAATTACAAGGAATGTATTTTCCTTTCCACTTTAATTCTTTATTTTACCTGTATCTTGTGAAAAAAGTTTAATTGCACATAATATTAAAAAAATACACTTTAATAGAAGATATTAGTCTATTTACATTTACTCTACTACTGTACATATTTAGGTTTAGATTTACCATGTTATTGTGTGCTCTTTTTTAAACCTAGTCTATTCTCATCATTTTCTATCTTAACTCTTCTGTATTAATTTAAAAAAATCAATTCTCCTTTCTACCCTTCCTCTTTGAGGATTAGATATGAAGTATATCCTTTTTATTAATCTCAAATTTTCAGCTTACTTTTAAAAAGTAATCACAGTGGCAAGTATTTAATACCTCTCACTTCCACCTTGACAAAACATGGATCTTTAAATGCTAATATAATTACCTTCCCTAGCCTATATTATTTATTAGTGATATGTATAAAAAACAACTAGAGACATGCAGGGTTTATAAGGAAATGACAAATTTCAGAAAACTTAGAATCTAAATACACTCTATACATAGCTCCAAGATAAAGACACAGATAATTGTTAGACATGCAGTGGCCCCCTGGTTCCCATTCTAGTCACTACCCTTAAGGTTTACTATTGTTCTGGTATCTAACAAAAAAATCAGTTTTCCTGTGTTTTATATTTTATATAAATGAAGTGACACAGCATTAACTCTTTTATATTTGCCTTTTTTATTACTTATGTTGTTTGTAAATATACCTATATGGTTGCCTATTGTTGCAATAATGCATTGCTGTTGTTGTATATGATTCCATAGTGTAAATATTTAACTATTAATTTATTCCAATGTGTATTACAATATGAGTGATTTTCAGTTTGTGTCTATTGAGAATAGCACTGGTATTTAAATTCTAGAACTTGTGCTTTGCTGATATGTGTATAAATTATTGTTCATTATATATGTAGTAGTAAAATTTTCAAGTCATAAGTTTCATGTGTTTATCTGTTTTAAATACTTTTAAATATTTTCCAAACATTTGTATGAATTTCCATACTCACCAGCAGGGAATGAGATTCATGGATTATACACATTTTTGCCAGAATGTGATAATTCCTGTCATTTTCACTTCAGCTTTCTGGCTGATGAGTGATAATTCCAGATATTGGTTTTGTTGCATTTCATTGATTACAAAAGAAGTCAAGCATCTTTTGATATGTTTACTTAACATTTTGTATTCTCACTTTTGAAATACCTTTTTGTATGTTTTCCACATTTTTCCTATTGCATTAACTGCTTATTGAAGGACTTCTTATTTAGGAGTTCTTTATATATGTTTGGTATGTGTTCTTCTCTCTTTCTGTCTCTCCTTCTCTGTCTTCAGATGATTGTCAGTTTTTAATTTTAATAATTTCTAATTTGTTATTTTCCCCTTTATAGTTAGTCTTTTTTTTCACACACACACACTATATTTTATTTTTACAAGAGATAAATAGACTGACACCAAGCATTGTAAATGGATGACCACAACAAAAGCAACAAACACGAAACACACTCATGCTATGTCATAATATTGACATTCACTCCAGTAATCCTCCACTGTAACAGCTCTTTACTTTGCAGTGAAAATTGATTTGTATATTCTTTGCCTCTGAGTCCTTGTGGGATTTTTTAAAAATTCAAACAGAAAGTCACAAAACTTATAATCATCCTCATCAGTTCACTCAGTCCCATGTAATTAATTTTTTTTTACCTTGATCTTTTGTTAACACTTTTATGAGTTCATCAGTTTTTCATTAGAGTTCTGAAAATGCTTATTCATTCAGTTCAGCAGTACAGTCAGTTACCAGAAACCTGTACTTGTCAGAGTCTTTTCCATGAATTCCTTGAAGATGAAACCCTTTTATAGGAACATATTTGCAAAAGCATCACAGTAAACCCAGAACTGCCTGTAAATGACAAAAGACTTAAAAATGACCATGGTTAAAGATTTGATCAAAGTTCATAATAATGCAATTGACAAGTAAATTTAGTTATTTCTGAGATATACATTTTAAAGTAATAACTAGAATTATGACATAACATTATACCAGAACATATAAGATTTTTAGAAATTTCATGTAATGTCTGAAACATTTATATTAACATATTTCCATACAAATAACCCAATGAAAGTTTAGTATTAGTTGTTTTGTTTGTTTTTTTTATACTGCAGGTTCTTATTAGTCATCAATTTTATACACATCAGTGTATACATGTCAATCCCAATCGCCCAATTCAGCACACCACCATCCCCACCCCACCGCAGTTTTCCCCCCTTGGTGTCCTTATGTCTGTTCTCTACATCTGTGTCTCAACTTCTGCCCCGAAAACCGGCTCATCTGTACCATTTTTCTAGGTTCCACATACATGCGTTAATATACGATATTTATTTTTCTCTTTCTGACTTACTTCACTCTGTATGACAGTCTCTAGATCCATCCACGTCTCAGCAAATGACTCAATTTCGTTCCTTTTTATGGCTGAGTAATATTCCATTGTATATATGTACCACAACTTCTTTAACCATTCGTCTATCGATGGGCATTTAGGTTGCTTCCATGACCTGGCTATTGTAAATAGTGCTGCAATGAACATTGCGGTGCATGTGTCTTTTTGAATTATGGTTTTCTCTGGGTATATGCCCAGTAGTGGGATTGCTGGATCATATGGTAAATCTATTTTTAGTTTTTTAAGGAACCTCCATACTGTTCTCCATAGTGGCTGTATCAATTTACATTCCCACCAACAGTGCAAGAGGGTTCCCTTTTCTCCACACCCTCTCCAGCATTTGTTGTTTGTAGATTTTCTGATGATGCCCATTCTAACTGGTGTGAGGTGATACCTCATTGTAGTTTTGATTTCTCTAATAATTAGTGATGTTGAGCATCTTTTCATGTGCTTCTTGGCCATCTGTATGTCTTCTTTGGAGAAATGTCTATTTAGGTCTTCTGCCCATTTTTGGATTGGGTTGTTTGTTTCTTTAATATTGAGCTGAATGAGCTGTTTATATATTTTGAAGATAAATCCTTTGTCCGTTGATTCGTTTGCAAATATTTTCTCCAATTCTGAGGGTTGTCTTTTCGTCTTGTTTATGGTTTCCTTTGCTGTGCAAAAGCTTTGAAGTTTCATTAGGTCCCATTTGTTTATTTTTGTTTTTATTTCCATTACTCTAGGAGGTGGATCAAAAAAGATCTTGCTGTGATTGATGTCAAAGAGCGTTCTTCCTATGTTTTCCTCTAAGATTTTTATAGTGTCCAGTCTTACATTTAGGTCTCTAATCCATTTTGAGTTTATTTTTGTGTATGGTGTTAGGGAGTGTTCTAATTTCATTCTTTTACATGTAGCTGTCCAGTTTTCCCAGCACCACTTATTGAAGAGATTGTCTTTCCTCCATTGTATATCTTTGCCTCCTTTGTCATAGATTAGTTGACCATATGTGCGTGGGTTCATCTCTGGGCTTTCTATCTTGTTCCATTGATCTATGTTTCTGTTTTTGTGCCAGTACCATATTGTCTTGATTACTGTAGCTTTGTAGTATAGTCTGAAGTCAGGGAGTCTGATTCCTCCAGCTCCGTTTTTTTCCCTCAAGACTGCTTTGGCTATTCGGGGTCTTTTGTGCCTCCATACAAATTTGAAAATGATTTGTTCTAGTTCTGTAAAAAATGCCATTGGTAATTTGATAGGGATTGCATTGAATCTGTAGATTGCTTTGGGTAGTATAGTCATTTTCACAATATTGATTCTTCCAATCCAAGAACACGGTGTATCTCTCCACCTGTTGGTATCATCTTTAATTTCTTTCATCAGTGTCTTATAGTTTTCTGCATACAGGCCTTTTATCTCCCTAGGTAGGTTTATTCCTAGATATTTTATTCTTTTTGTGGCAATGGTAAATGGGAGTGTTTCCATAATTTCTCTTTCAGATTTTTCATCATTGGTGTATAGGAATGCAAGAGATTTCTGTGCATTAATTTTATATCCTGCAACTTTACCAAATTCATTGATTAGCTCTAGTAGTTTTCTGGTGGCATTTTTAGGATTCTCTATGTATAGTATCATGTCATCTGCAAACAGTGACAGTTTTACTTCTTCTTTTCCAATTTGTATTCGTTTTATTTCTTTTTCTTCTCTGATTGCCGTGGCTAGTACTTCCAAAACTATGTTGAATATTAGTGGTGAGAGTGGACATCCTTGCCTCGTTCCTGATCTTAGTGGAAATGCTTTTAGTTTTTCACCATTGAGAATGATGTTTGCTGTGGGTTTGTCGTATATGGCCTTTATTATGTTGAGGTAGGTTCCCTCTATGCCCACTTTCTGGAGAGTTTTTATCATATATGGGTGTTGAATTTTGTCAAAAGCTTTTTCTGCGTCTATTGAGATGATCATATGGTTTTTATTCTTCAGTTTGTTAATATGGTGTATCACATTGATTGATTTGCGTATATTGAAGAATCCTTGCATCCCTGGGATAAATCCCACTTGATCATAGTGTATGATCCTTTTATTGTGTTGTTGGATTCTGTTTGCCAGTATTTTGTTGAGGATTTTTGCATCTATATTCATGAGTGATATTGGTCTGTAATTTTCTTTTTTTGTAGTGTCTTTGTCTGGTTTTGGTATCAGGGTGATGGTGGCCTCATAGAATGAGTTTGGGAGTGTTCCTTCCTCTGCAATATTTTGGAAGAGTTTGAGAAGGATGGGTGTTAGCTCTTCTCTAAATGTTTGATAGAATTCACTTGTGAAGCCATCTGGTCCTGGACTTTTGTTTGTTGGAAGATTTTTAATCATAGCTTCAATTTCATTACTTGTGATTGGTCTGTTCATATTTTCTGTTTCTTCCTGGTTCAGTCTTGGAAGGTTATACCTTTCTAAGAATTTATCCATTTCTTCCAGGTTGTCCATTTTATTGGCATAGAGTTGCTTGTAGTAATCTCTTAGGATGTTTTGTATTTCTGCGGTGTCTGTTGTAACTTCTCCTTTTTCATTTCTAATTTTATTGATTTGAGTCCTCTCCCTGTTTTTCTTGATGAGTCTGGCTAATGGCTTATCAATTTTGTTTATCTTCTCAAAGAACCAGCTTTTAGCTTTATTGATCTTTGCTATTGTTTTCTTTGTTTCTATTTCATTTATTTCTGCTCTGATCTTTATGATTTCTTTCCTTCTGCTAACTTTGGGTTTTCTTTGTTCTTCTTTCTCTACTTCCTTTAGGTGTAAGGTTAGATTGTTTACTTGAGATTTTTCTTGTTTCTTTAGGTAGGCTTGTATAGCTATAAACTTCCCTCTTAGAACTGCTTTTGCTGCATCCCATAGGTTTTGGATCGTCGTGTTTTCATTTTCATTTGTCTCTAGGTATTTTTTGATTTCCTCTTTGATTTCTTCAGTGATCTCTTGGTTATTCAGTAACGTATTGTTTAGCCTCCATGTGTTTGTGTTTTTTACGTTTTTTTCCCTGTAATTGATTTCTAATCTCATAGCGTTGTGGTCAGAAAATTTGCTTGATATGATTTTAATTTTCTTAAATTTACTGAGGCTTGATTTGTGACCCAAGATGTGATCTATCCTGGAGAATGTTCTGTGTGCACTTGAGAAGAAAGTGTAATCTGCTGTTTTAGATGGAATGTCCTATAAATATCAATTAAATCTATCTGGTCTATTGTTTCATTTAAAGCTTCTGTTTCCTTATTTATTTTCATTTTGGATGATCTGTCCATTGGTGTAAGTGAGGTGTTAAAGGCCCCCACTATTACTGTGTTACTGTCGATTTCCTCTTTTATAGCTGTTAGCAGTTGCCTTATCTGTTGAGGTGCTCCTATGTTGGGTGCATATATATTTATAATTGTTATATCTTCTTCTTGGATTGATCCCTTGATCATTATGTAGTGTCCTTCCTTGTCTCTTGTAACATTCTTTATTTTAAAGTCTATTTTATCTGATATGAGTATAACTACTCCAGCTTTCTTTTGATTTCTATTTGCATGGAATATCTTTTTCCATCCCCTCACTTTCAGTCTGTATGTGTCCCTAGGTCTGAAGTGGGTCTCTGGTAGACAGCATATAGATGGGTCTTGTCTTTGTATCCATTCAGCAAGCCTGTGTCTTTTGGTTGGAGCATTTAATGCATTCACTTTTAAGGTAATTATTGATATGTATGTTCCTATGACTATTTTCTTAATTGTTTTGGGTTTGTGTTTGTAGGTCCTTTTCTTCTCTTCTGTTTCCCACTTAGAGAAGTTCCTTTAGCATTTGTTGTAGAGCTGGTTTGGTGGTGCTAAATTCTCTTAGCTTTTGCTTGTCTGTAAAGCTTTTGATTTCTCCATTGTATCTGAATGAGATCCTTGCTGGGTAGAGTAATCTTGGTTGTAGGTTCTTCCCTTTCATCACTTTGAGTATATCATGCCACTCCCTTCTGGCTTGTAGAGTTTCTGCTGAGAAATCAGCTGTTAACCTTATGGGAGTTCCCTTGTATGTTATTTGTCATTTTTCCCTTGCTGCTTTCAATAATTTTTATTTGTCTTTAATTTTTGCCAATTTGATTACTATGTGTCTCGGTGTGTTTCTCCTTGGGTTTATCCTGTATGGGACTCGCTGCACTTCCTGGACTTGGGTGGCTATTTCCTATCCCATGTTAGGGAAATTTTCGATTATAATCTCTTCAAATATTTTCTCTGGTCCTTTCTCTCTCTCTCCTCCTTCTGGGACCCCTATAATGCGAATGTTGTTGCATTTAATCTTGTCCCAGAAGTCTCTTAGGCTGTCTTCATTTCTTTTCATTCTTTTTTCTTTAGTCTGTTCTGCAGCAGTGAATTCCACCATTCTGTCTTCCAGATCACTTACCCGTTCTTCTGCCTCAGTTATTCTGCTATTGATTCCTTCTAGTGTAGTTTTCTTTTCAGTTATTGTATTGTTCACCTCTGTTTGTTTGTTCTTTAATTCTCCTAGGTCTTTGTTAAACATTTCTTGCATCTTCTCGATCTTTGCCTCCATTCTTATTCCGAGGTCCTGGATCATCTTCACTATCATTATTCTGAATTCTTTTTCCAGAAGGTTGCCTATCTCCACTTCATTTAGTTGTTTTTCTGGGGTTTTGTCTTGTTCCTTCATCTGGTATATAGCCCTCTGCCTTTTCATCTTGTCTATCTTTCTGTAAATGTGGTTTTTGTTCCACAGGCTGCAGGATTATAGTTTTTCTTGCTTCTGCTGTCTGCCCTCTGGTGGTTGAGGCTATCTAAGAGGCTTGATGGGAGGCTCTGGTGGTGGGTAGAGCTGACTGTTGCTGTGGTGGTCAGAGCTCAGTAAAACTTTAATCCACTTGACTGTTGATGGGTGGGGCTGGGTTCCCTCCCTGTTGGTTGTTTTGCCTGAGGCAACCCAACACTGGAGCCTACCTGGGCTCTTTGGTGGGGCTAATGACAGACTCTGGGAGGGCTCACACCAAGGAGTACTTCCCAGAACTTCTGTTGCCAATGTCCTTTTCCCCACGGTGAAACAGAGCCAACCCCTGCCTCTGCAGGAGACCTTCCAACACTAGCAGGTAGGTCTGGTTCAGTCTCCCCCGGGGTCACTGCTCCTTCCCCTGGGTCCCGATGTGCACACTTTTGTGTGCGCCCTCCAAGAGTGGAGTCTCTGTTTCCCCCAGTCCTGTTGAAGTCCTGCAATCAATTCCCACTAAGCTTCAAAGTCTGATTCTCTATGAATTCCTTCTCCCGTTGCTGGACCCCCAGGTTGGCAAGCCTGACGTGGGGCTCAGAACCTTCACTCCAGTGGGTGGACTTCTGTGGTATAAGTGTTTGCCAGTCTGTGAGTCACCCACCCACCAGTTATGGGATTTGATTTTACTCTGATTGTGCCCCTCCTACCGTCTCATTGTGGCTTCTGCTTTGTCTTTCGATGTGGGGTATCTTTTTTGGTGAGTTCCAGTGTCTTTCTGTCGATGATTGTCCAGCAGCTAGTTGTGATTCTGGTGTTCTTGCAAGAGGGAGTGAGAGCACGTCCTTCTACTCCACCATCTTGGTTCCTCCTATAGTTAGTCTTTTTACCTGTAGCAAAACTAATTTTTTTATTTTAAACCACAGAGATGTTTTCTTTTCTTCAATAAATTTAATTATTAAGCTTTAAATTTAATTTAGCTTTCTAAACAAAATCAAATTGTTGTATCATAGTGAGAATTGTTTTCAATTCTGGCTAGAAAATTACCTTTATTCAGAAAATGTTGTATTCAGCTTTCTTTTCATTTGCTTCTACCTCTCATTGATTCACAGAGGTAAACATCACTTCATCCATGGTCCTGACTTTTCCCTGAAGTCTCACGGTCATTCTCACCAACTCTTTTTGCCTTCTGAAATCTTTAGCAACCCCATTGTATCACAAAAGCAAAAACCTTCCTTGGGCTTTTTCCTCAGAGGATTCATTATTCCCACATTTTAAATGGGAGATTGCAACATGTTAAGAGAAGATTCCACAAGGGTCTCAAATTTTTTCACATCTTGTATCAGCCTCTGCTTGCACACTCTGGTCAAGGATTTTTGTACAACACACTGATGGAAGATGCCAATTGTTTCTCTCATTGGGGCAAAGGACAGATTAATTACCTGACAAATAAAATAAAGACAGTGTCTTGCTCTGTTCAAATGCTGGACAAAATTACTTGCATCCTAATTTAAAAGTTTCAGGTGACTGAAGCTTAAGATTTCTAAGCTTTAATCCATACCTACTCCATGCACAGCATCCAACTGGACTACTTTACATCACCCTGTGGGATTGTGTGTACAGAGGAACAGACAAAAACTTAAAACTATTGTTATCTGTTTGTGTCATAAAAATAATTTTTGTCTCATACTAAGGCATCTAAAATATTTTTTCTAAAATCTATAAAACTGTCAGGCTAAAATAGTGGAATTTCAAATGTGGAAAAATCTAAGACCCTTCAAATTTCTTTCCACTTTTGGTGACTGACGGGGTGCCGTTGAGAGATATGACTTTCTTAAACAAAATAGATAAGGCTTCTTCATAAACCTGACTGGGAAATATGAAAATATTCCCTGGAAAAAGGTAGAAATTCTCTAGGCCAAGTAATGGGTAACATGGGGTAAGGGCCCTCTGTTGTTGTATATGTTAATGCAGATGATGTCAGAGGTGAGGATAAAACAGCCTAAATATACTTTATTTTTGTTTGTTGTACTATTAGTAAAAAGAGGAAGAGTCAAATAGTCACCATGGTTGATATAGCAAATAGGCTGCTTGAAACTGTACAGAAGTGTACTTTCTTGTATTTTCTGTGCAGTTACTCTCTTTTTTAGTGTGCCTTGGTATCTCCATCAACTTATACATCAACTCCAGCAGCATTAAGCAGAAATCCAAGTCTATTCTTTGGAATTATGAGGAAGGGAAGAATTGAACGATTTATAGCATGTTTTATACAGGTATACATGTCAGCATCCTTTTCTATGTCATGCCATGTGTGGAGGGTCAGTAGGTTCAGAGGAGTCTGGAAGCACCAAGGTCTGTGGGGTTAATCATAGCTGCATTCATGGGCAGAAAAAAGAAGTCCCTTATCCTGGTCACTATCTAGATGCCTGTAGCTCCAAAGAGAAGAAGGCAGTAGAGATCTCAGAGAGAAGAGCCAACAATAAACGAAATGTCCTCATTACTCTAGGCAACCTCTCATGATAGCCTCCCATAGCTCCTTGAATCCCCACATATTGCACAGGGGATAGTGTAATATCACTAGAGCATGTGACTCCTTCAGATTAACATTATTATTATTGAAAAAATAAAACAGGTTCAAGTGATTGATAGGGTTTGAAAAGGGTTCACAGTGGGTGGGAAACTACTGTAACAATGTAGACAGAACTCTTTGGATAGATTCATCATCTTGTGCTTTTGTTTTTGTTTTGTTTTTTGCTGCTTCAGAATCTATAGTAGATTGATGTGTTACACGATGTACTCCCCCATCTTAAAAGTTTAGATGGAGCACTTAGGAAGAAGTTTGTTAGTGAGGCAAACTCCCTGGCCCTTGGTCAGCAGTGGGTGCAAAAGGATTTAGCCCAAGTGCTTTCATCCTTTGATGTCCAAAGTTTTCACTATATGAATGATGTTTTGTTTGTTGGCAGTTGAGGAGCCTTGGTCTCAATATCCCTGTTTAAAAAGTGTTATCACTGTCTGCCAGAAAGAATATCTGACAAAATAGGAAAAATCTGAGAGTTATTCTTAACAATTAAGGTTTTGGGGATTTTATAATAAATATAAATTTGCAAAACCTTTAACATGAAAGGAAAAATCAATTAACTCTGTGGTCACTGCTATGGTGTAAACATTTGGTCCCTCTAATTTTCAGAATTTGAAACCCAGCTCCCATGTTGATGGTATTAAGAGGTGTAGATTTGGGGAAGTGATCAGGTCATGAGGCCAGAGACCTCAAACATGGGATTAGTGACATCATAAATGTAGCCCAAAGGAGCTCTATTGCCCAGTCCATCATTTCATTGAACAGTAAGACCCACTTTATGAACCAGAAATTGGCCCCTCACCAGATACTGAGTCAGTTGGTAATTTGTTCTTGAACTTTTCAGCCTCAGTCACTATGAGAAAAAAATATTGTTGTTTATGAACTACCAAGTTTCTGATATTTTGTTCAGCAGCCAAAGAGCTGACTGAAGATAAATATCTCTGAGCTTGAAGACATATCAAGAGAAACCTTCAAATCTCAAAAGAAAAGAGAAAATGGGCTGGAAAGAAATCAACACAACAGAATAATCAAACAACTAAAAATGCTATGACATATACATAATGGGTATAGCAGGAGGAGAATAAAGATAGAAGAGAAGATAGAAAAGACTTTTTTAAAATGACTGAGAATTTCCCCAAATAAATGTCTGACACCAAAATCACAACATCCAAACTCAGACAAAAATATGAAAAATAAACAAAGCTACCGACCGATATCACTCAGGAACATAGATTCAAAAATTCTCAACAAAATATTAACAAATCAAATCCAACAATGTTTTGAGAGAACTATATATCATGACTGAGATGGATTAATTTCAGGTATGCAAGGCTGGTTCAACATTCTAAAATCAAGTAATTATATCCATCATTATCAACACCCAAAAGAAGAAAATTATCATATCAATAGATTCAGAAGACCTTTGAAAAAATCCAACACCCAAACTTCATAAAAACTATCAGTAAAATAGAAATAAAATGGAGCTTTCTCAAGTAGGTAACAAAAATTTACAAAAAACTTTTACCTCACATCATGCTTAATGGTAAAACAAACAAACAAAATCCTCAAGCTTTCCCACTGAGTTAAGGTAAAAAGCAAGAATGACCCCTTTCATCACTCCTTTTCAGTATTTTACTCAAAGTCCTTGCTAACGTGATAAGGCAAGAAAAGAAATAAAATATATTAAGATTGGGTAGAAAAAACTAAAAGCAGCCCAATTAAAAAGTGGACCAACAAATTTTACAGACACCTCACCAAAGAAAATAGACACTTTGCATATAAGCATATGGGAGAATAATCCATGCTGTCATTAAAATGCAAATTAAAAATACAATGTTATACTAATACATAACTCTTAGAATGGCCAAAATGTGGAACAATGACAAGAACACATGTTGTAGAGGATGTGGGGCAATAGGAACTCTTATTTGTTATTGGTGGAAATGAAAAATAATACAGCTATTTTGGTAGGCGGATTGACACTTTCTACGATATTGAACATACTCTTACCATACGATCCAGCATGTGTTCTCATGGATACATACAGGAAAAATTTGAAAATATATGACCATACAAAAACCTGCACGTGGATATTTCTAGCACGTTTATTGAATATTGTTAAAATGTGAATGAAACCAAGGTGTCCTTCAGTAGATGAATGAAAACATAGAGTATATTCTAAGAATGGAGTAATATTAAGCACCAAATAAGTAAGCTATCAAGCCATAAAAATACATGGAGAATTCTTTTTTTTTTTCCTTTGAGGTATAGGCAATTTTTTAAAATTTAAATTTTATTGGAGTATAGTTGATGTACAATGTTCTGTTAGTTTCAGGTGTACAGCAAGTAATTCAGTTATATATACAAATTTATAAATATATTCATTCATTTTCATATTCCTTTTTTAAAAGATTATTTATTTTTGGCTGCGTCAGGTCTTAGTTGCAGCACTCAGGATCTTTGTTGAGGCATGTGGAATCTTTCATTGCAGGGCGTGGGCTTCCCTTCTAGTTGTGGCATGCGGGTTTTCTCTTCTCTAGTTGTGGCATGGGCTGCAGCGCACATGGGCTCTGTAGTTTGTGGCACATGGACTCTCTAGCTGAGGTGTATGAGCTCAGTAGTTGTGGAACGTGGGCTTAGCTGCCCTGTGGCATGTGGGATCCTAGTTCCCCGACCAGGGATCAAACCCACATTCTCTGCATTGTAAGGTGGATTCTTTACCAGTAGACCACCAGGGAAGTCCCATTTTCGTATTCTTTTCTCATACAGATTATCCCAGAATTCTGACTAGAGTTCCATATGCTATACAGTTGATCTTGTTGTTGTCTATCCTATATCTATCTTATATATAGTAGTGTTTGTATGTTCATCCCAAACTCCTGATTTATCCCTACCCGCCAATTTTTCCCTTTGATAACCATAGTTTGTTACTGAGACTCTGTTTCCGTTTGGTAAATTAATTCATTTGTATCAATTTTTAGATTCCACCTATAAGTGATATCATATGATATTTGTCTTTCTCTGTCTGACTTACTTCACTTAGTATGATTGTCTCTAGGTCCATCCGTGTTGCTGCAAAGGGCATTATTTCATTCATTCTATGGCTGAGTAATATTCCATTGCATATATGTACCACATCTTCTTTATCCATTCGTCTGCTGGTGGACATTTTAGTTCCTTCCATTTGTTTGCCATTGTAGTAGTGCTTCACTGAAGGTTGGGGTGCATCTGTGTTTTCTAATTATGGCTTTCTCTGGATATATGCCCAGGAGTGAAACTGCCTGATCATCTGGTAGCTGTATTTTTATTGTATTGTATTGTATTGTATTGTATTGTATTGTATTGTATTGTATTGTATTGTATTGTATTGTATTGTATTGTATTGTATTGTATTGTGGTATAGTTAATTTACAATGTTGGTTACTTTCTGCTGTACAGCAAAGTGAATCAATTACACAGATACATATATCCACTCTGTTTAGATTCCTTTCCCATATAGGTCATTAAAGATATAGAGTTCCCTGTGCTATACAATTGATCATTATTAGTTATCTATTTTGTATATAACAGTGTATATGTCAATCCCAATCTCACAATTTATCCCTCCCCCCTTTCCCACCTGGTAACCATAAGACTGTTTTCTACATCTGCAACTCTATTTCTGTTTTGTAAATAAGTTCATTAGTACCTTTTTTTTTTTTTTTAGATTCCTACTATAAGCGATATCATACGATGTTTCTCCATAATTTTCAGACTTATTTTACTCAGGATGACAATCTCTAGGTCTATCCATGTTGCTCAAAATGGCATTATTTCATTATTTTTTATGGCTAAGTAATATCCCATTGTATATATGTATCCATATCTTCTTTATCAATTAATCTATTGGGAAACATTTATGTTGCTTCCATGTCCTGGCTATTGTAAACAGTGCTGCAACGAACATGGGGGTGAAAGAATTTTTCAAATAATGCTTTTCTCTGAGTATACACCCAGGAGTGGGATTGCTGGATCATATGGTAGCTCTATTTTCAGTTTTTTAAGGAACCTCCATACTGTTTCCATAGTGGCTGTTGCCAGTTTACATTCCCACAAATGGCGCAGCAGGGTTGAATTTTCTCCACGCTTTCTCCAGCACTTCTTTTTGTAGACTTTTTGATAATGGCCATCCTGACTGGGGTGAGGTGATACCTCATTGTAGTTTGGATTTCCATTTTGCTCTTAATTACCGATGTTGACAACCTTTTCATATGCTATTGCTTTTAAAACAGTGTAAGTAAAAATTACGTCTTGATATTGGATTCTTAAAAGTCAGCCCGGTTCTGAATTCCTTTTCCATTACATACACTAAGATATTTTTTGAGGGCAGTTGTCACTTATAGCCCCCAGGCCTTCCAAATATGAAGTGGCCATAAGCACCAAGATTAAAGTTGTTGTTATAGGGATCTGACCCAAGACAGCAGAATGTCTTCAAGAGCAACACTTTACTGGGAAAACCAAGGCCTTAGGGAAAGTCCTGTACCTAGTTTGCAATTTAGAGTGGAATGTGCCTGATGAAACACCCAAGGGCTGTGTCTCATTACTTCTTCTCCCTTACCCTACATGCCCCAGATAAATCACAACCCCTGCAAAACCGCCTGTTGAGAGTGCTAATTTCCAGAGGTGGGGCAACTCAAATAAAGGAGGATGGAAGAGAGAACACCACAACAAGGGGATGTGGAGACCAGGTAAATTTTCAAAACACTTTCATCCCAGAGGGTCCACCAGCTTTGGGTGCCCACGGCTGGGTTTGGCTGTAGAAGGTCCAACATGAACCTGAATATTGTGGTCCCATGCAGAGGGGACCAGGCACTACAGGTCCAAGGGGGGGGGTGCATTTTCTGGCATATTCTCGAGCTCCCTCAAACCCATGACAGTCCAGCCTTGGGCCCAAGTGTGCTCTGACTCCAGGGATGTGACACCAGCCTGGGTCACCAGTACTTAGGGGGATTCATTAACCATATCTTAATCTTTTAATTTCTACATTATATTGGAGTATAGTTGATTTATAACGTTCTGTTTCATTTTCTTTTTCTTTCTTTCTTTCTTTCTTTTGTTCTTTCCTTCGTTCTTTCTTTCTTTATTTCTTTCTTTCAGGGTACAGCAAATTGATTCATTTCTATAGAAACTTCTCTATATTTTCTCAGAGTGTTTGCTATATAAGTCATTACAGTGTGTTGAGTAGAGTTCCCTGTGCTATGCATAGGTCCTTGTTGATGAGCTATTTTCTATAAATAAGGGTTTCTATGTTAATTCGACCACCTAATTTATCCCTCCATTCCTCCTTTCCCTTTTCATAACCATAAGTTTGCTTTCTAAGTCTGTGACTCTATTTCTCTTTTGTAAATTCGTTCATTTTTGTCCATTTTTAGATTCCACCTCTAAGTGATATCACATGATAATTGTCTTTCTCTGTCTGATTTATTTCACTTAGCATGATCATCTGTAGGTCCATCCCACTTGCTGCAAATGACATCATTTCATTATTTTATGGATGAAAAGTATTTTCTTGTATATACTTCCCACATCTTTTTTATCCATTCATATAACAATAGACATTTTGGGTGCTTTCAAGTCATGCCTATTGTAAGTAGTTCTGCAGTGAACACTGCATGTGTCTTTTCAAATTATGTTTTAGCCTGGGTATGTGACCAAGAGTGGAATTGCCAAATGGTCTGCTAGCTTTATTCTGACATTTTTTAGGAACCTCCACACTGTTCTCCGTAGTGGCTGTATGCATTTACGTTTCCACCCACAGCGTAGCAGTGTTCCCTTTTCTCCATGCCCTCTCCAGCACTTCTTGTTAGGAGACTTTGTGTTAACGGCCATTCTGACTGGTGCGAGGTGACACCTCATGGTCGTTTTGATTTGCATTTCCCTGATAATTAGCCATGTTGAGCATCTTTTCATGTGCTTCTGTTTTTCAATAGTATGAGTAAAACTTATCTCTTGAAATCGGGTTCTTGGAAGCCTAAGCCTGATTTGAAGTCAGTCTCTATTACCTGCCCCAAGACACTTTTTGAGGGCAGGTGGCATGTGCAGCCCCACAGGCCTTGTGACTATGCAGTGCCCATAAGCACCGGTTTTCTAGCGGTTGTTCCGGGAATCGGCCACAAGGCGGCAGGATTTCCTCATACCCCACTCTGATTACTCAGGGAACCTGAGCCTTAGGGAAAGTCCTCTTCCTGTGTTATCAGAGTGGAATGTGCCTGAACAAACACCCAAGGGCTTCTGTCTTTTTACTTCTTCTTCCTTATCCTTCTTCTCATGGACTAATCTGAACGTCTGAAAAACCATCTATTGAAGTGCTGTCTTCCAGAGGTGGGGTGACTCTAAGGAAGGAGGCTGGGAGTGGGAACCCCGCCTCGAGGTGATGTGGAGACTAGGTGACTTTAAATCTCTTCTAGCGCAGAGGCTCCACCATACTTTTGGGTGCCCAGGGCTCGGTTTAACTGTAGGAGGGACTGCCTGGCCCTGGAGTACATCTTCCCAGTGCAGACGGCACCAGGCACTACAGGTCTAAGGAGGGTGCTTTCTGGCTTATCTGTCCCAGGTCCCTCAGTCTCATGACATTCCCACCTTGGGAACCAAGCCTGCTCTGGCTCCATGGTGTGACACCAGCAGTTGGAATATCAGACTCATCACTGAATTACAGACTTATGATCATAATTTTTGAATATTATTATTGCTTGGAACAAACTAACAACCTTTATCAGTGAGAATAATAAACACTTTAGGACCCATTACAGACTGGTGTGGAATGTCACACATCTAGCCTCTCTCCACAACCTCACCTCAATTTTTAGCAATATGACTTCTTCCCGTGTGGCTATGGCACCCCAGAAAAATTCATTGTGTACCCAGACACAGACCCTGAAGGACTCTCAGAGTGAAGTTCTAAAAATACTCATTTGTGTACATAAATTCCTAATCACATTTTAACAAACCTAAGGGGATAAATGGACAGTACAACAGTAACAGTAGGGAATTTTAATTGTCCACTTCCTTCAGTGGGCAAATCATTCAGAAAAAAATATCAATAAGAAAACTCTGCAAAAGAATGACACATTAGACTATGCAGACTTAACAGACTGATATCAAATATTCCATTCTAATGCAGAATACATTCCTAAATGCACATGGGATATTCTCTATTATAGATCACATACTGGACAATGAAACAACTCATTAAATGTAAGAAAACTGGAAACATATCAAACATCTTTTCTCACCAAAGTGCCATGAGAATAGAAATCAACTATAAAACTGCAAAAAAACAGAAAACATGTTGAGGCTAAATAATAAACAACCAGTGGATCACTGAAAAAGTCAAGAAGAAATTTTAAATTGCAGACAAAGGAAAATGAAATCATGATGATCCAAAATACATGGGATACAGCAAAAGGGTTATAAAAGGGAAGTTTATACAATTACAAGTCTACCTCAAGAAATAAGAAAAATATAAAGTAAACAACCTAGCCTTACACCTAAAGTAACTGGGAAAACAAGGACAAACAAATCTCAAGTTAGTAGAAGAAAATAATCATAAAGATCACATCAAAAATAAATCAAATAGAGAACTTCTGCTGCCAGTGACATTGTCCCCCTGGTGAGCCACAGCCACCCCCCACCTCTGCAGGAGACCCTCCAACACTAGCAGAGGGCAGACAGCAGAAGCAAGAAGAACTACAATCCTGCAGCCTGTGGAACAAAAACCACATTCACAGAAAGATAGACAAGATGAAAAGGCAGAGGGCTATGTACCAGATGAAGGAACAAGATAAAACCACAGAAAAACAACTAAATGAAGTGGAGATAGGCAACCTTCCAGAAAAAGAATTCAGAATAATGATAGTGAAGATGATCCAGGACCTCGGGAAAAGAATGGAGGCAAAGATCGAGAAGATGCAAGAAATGTTTAACAAAGACCTAGAAGAATAAAAGAACAAACAAACAGAGATGAACAATACAATAACTGAAATGAAAACTACACTAGAAGGAATCAATAGCAGAATAACTGAGGCAGAAGAACGGATAAGTGACCTGGAAGACAGAATGGTGGAATTCACTGCTGTGGAACAGAATAAAGATAAAGGAATGAAAAGAAATGAAGACAGCCTAAGAGACTTCTGGGACTACATTAAATGCAACAACATTTGCATTATAGGGGTCCCAGAAGGAGAAGAGAGAGAGAAAGGAACAGAGAAAATATTTGAAGAGATTATAGTCAAAAACTTCCCTAACATGGGAAAGGAAATAGCCATCCAAGTCCAGGAAGCACAGAGAGTGCCATACAGGATAAACCCAAGGAGAAACACGCCAAGACACATAGTAATCAAATTGGCAAAAATTAAAGACAAAGAAAAATTATTAAAAGCAGCAAGGGAAAAACAACAAATAACTTACAAGGGAACTCCCATAAGGTTAACAGCTGATTTCTCAGCAGAAACTTTAGAAGCCAGAAGGGAGTGGCATGATATACTTAAAGTGATGAAAGGGAAGAACCTACAACAAAGATTACTCTACCCAGCAAGGATCTCATTCAGATTCGATGGAGAAATCAAAAGCTTTACAGACAAGCAAAAGCTAAGAGAATTCAGCACCACCAAACCAGCTCTACAACAAATGCTAAACGAACTTCTCTAAGTGGGAAACATGGTCATAGGAACATACATATCAATAATTACCCTAAAGGTGAATGGATTAAATGCTCCAACTAAAAGACACAGGTTTGCAGAATGGATACAAAAACAAGACCCATATATATGCTGTCTACAAGAGACCCACTTCAGACCTAGGGACACATTCAGACTGAAAGTGAGGGGATGGAAAAAGATATTCCATGCAAATGGAAATCAAAAGTAAGCTGGAGTAGCAGTGCTCATATCAGATAAAATAAACTTTAAAATAAAGAATGTTACAAGAGACAAGGAAGGACACTACATAATGATCAAGGGATCAATCCAGGAAGAAGATATAACAATTACAAATATATACGCACCCAACATAGGAGCACCTCAATACATAAGGCAACTGCTAACAGCTATAAAAGAGGAAATGGACAGTAACACAGTAACAGTGGGGGACTTTAATGCCTCACTTACACCAATGGACAGATCATCCAAAATGAAAAAAAACAAGGAACAGAAGCTTTAAATGACAAAATACACCAAACAGATTTAATTGATATTTATAGGACATTACATCCAAAAATAGCAGATTACACTTTTTTCTCAAGTGTGCATGGAACATTCTCCAGTATAGATCACATCTTGGGTCACAAATCAGGCCTCAGTAAATTTAAGAAAATTGAAATCATATCAAGCATCTTTTCTGACCACAATGCTATGAGATTAGAAATCAATTAGAGGGGGAAAAAACATAAAAAACACAAACACATGGAGGCAAAACAATACATTATTAAATAACCAAGAGATCACTGAAGAAATCAAAGAGGAAATCAAAAAATACCTAGAGACAAATGACAATGAAAACACGACGATCCAAAACCTATGGGATGCAGCAAAAGCAGTTCTAACAGGGAACTTTATAGCAATACAAGCCTACCTCAAGAAACAAGAAAAATCTCAAATAAACAATCTAACCTTACACCTAAAGGAACTAGAGAAAGAAGGACAAACAAAACCCAAAGTTAGCAGAAGGAAAGAAATCATAAAGATCAGAGCAGAAGTAAATGAAATAGAAACAAAGAAAACAATAGCAAAGATCAATAAAGCTAAAAGCTGGTTCTTTGAGAAGATAAACAAAATTGATAAACCATTAGTCATACTCATCAAGAAAAAGAGGGAGAAGACTCAAATCAATAAAATTAGAAATGAAAAAGGAGAAGTTACAACAGACACTGCAGAAATACAAAGCATCCTAAGAGACTACTACAAGCAACTGTATGCCAATAAAATAGACAACCTGGAAGAAATGGACAAATTCTTAGAAAGGTATAACCTTCCAAGACTGAACCAGGGAGAAATAGAAAATATGAACAGACCAATCACAAGCAATGAAATTGAAACTGTGATTAAAAATCTTCCAACAAACAAAAGTCTAGGACCAGATGGCTTCACAGGTGAATTCTATCAAACATTTAGAGAAGAGCTAACACCCATCCTTCTCAAACTCTTCCAAAATATTGCAGAGGGAGGAACACTCCCCAACTCATTCTATGAGGCCACCATCACCCTGATACCAAAACCAGACAAAGATGTCACAAGAAAAGAAAATTACAGGCTTATGTCACTGATGAACATAGATGCAAAAATCCTCAACAAAATACAAGCAAACAGAATCCAACAAGACATGCAAAGGATCATACACCATGACCAAGTGGGATTTATCCCAGGGATGCAAGGATTCTTCAATATACGCAAATCAATCAATGTGATACACCATATTAACAAATTGAAGAATAAAAACCATATGATCATCTCAATAGACGCAGAAAAAGCTTTTGACAAAATTCAACACCCATTTATGATAAAAACTCTCCAGAAAGTGGGCATAGAGGGAACCTACCTCAACTTAATAAAGGCCATATATGACAAACCCACAGCCAACATTGTACTCAATGGTGAAAAACTGAAACCATTTCCTCTAAGATCACGAACAAGAGAAGGATGTCCATTCTCACCACTAATATTCAACATAGTTTTGGAAGTCCTAGCCACAGCAATCAGAGAAGAAAAAGAGATAAAAGGAATACAAATTGGAAAAGAAGTAAAACTGTCACTGTTTGCAGATGACATGATACTATACATAGAGAATCCTAAAGATGCTACCAGAAAACTACTAGAGCTAATCAATGAATTTGGTAAAGTTGCAGGATACAAAGTTAATGCACAGAAATCTCTTGCATTCCTATACACTAATGATGAAAAATCTGAAAGAGAAATTAAGGAAACACTCCCATTTACCATTGCAATGAAAAGAATAAAATACCCAGGAATAAACCTACCTAGGGAGAGAAAAGACCTATATGCAGAACACTATAAGACACTGATGAAAGAAAGTAAAGATGATACCAACAGATGGAGAGATATACCATGTTCTTGGATTGGAAGAATCAATATTGTGAAAATGACTGTACTACACAAAGCAAACTACAGATTCAATGCAATCCCTATCAAATTACCAATGGCCTTTTTTATGGAACTAAAAAAAAAAAATCTTAAAATTTGTATGGAGACACAAAAGACCCCAAATAGCCAAAGCAGTATTGAGGGAAAGAAACGGAGCTGGAGAAATCAGACTCCCTGACTTCAGACTATACTATAAAGCTACAGTAATCAAGACAATATGGTACTGGCACAAAAACAGAAACATAGATCAGTGGAACAAGATAGAAAGTCCAGAGATAAACCCACGCACCTATGCTCAACTGATCTATGATGAAGGAGGCAAGGACATACAATGGAGAAATAAGTGGTGCTGGGAAAACTGGATAACTACATGTAAAAGAATGAAATTAGAACATTCCCTAACACCATACACAAAAATAAACTCAAAATGGATTAGAGACCTAAATGTAAGACCAGACACTATAAAACTCTTAGAGGAAAACAAGCAGAACACTCTATGACATAAATCACAGCAAGATCCTTTTTGACCCACCTCCTAGAAAAATGGAAATAAAAACAAAAATAAACAAATGGGACCTAATGAAACTTCAAAGCTTTTGCACAGCAAAGGAAACCATAAACAAGATGAAAAGACAACCCTCAGAATGGGAGAAAATATTTGCAAATGATTCAACGGACAAAGGGTTAATCTCCAAAATATATAAACAGCTCATGCAGCTCAATATTAAAGAAACAAACAACCCAATCCAAAAATGGGCAGAAGAACTAAATAGACATTTCTCCAAAGAAGACATACAGATGGCCAAGAAGCACATGAAAAGCTGCTCAACATCACTAATTATTAGAGAAATGTAAATCAAAACTACAATGAGGTATCACCTCACACCAGTTAGAATGGGCATCATCAGAAAATCTACAAATAACAAATGCTGGAGAGGGTGTGGAGAAAAGGGACCCTCTTGCACTGTTGGTGGGAATGTAAATTGATACAGCCGCTATGGAGAACAGTATGGAGGTTCCTTAAAAAACTAAAAATAGAATTACCATATGATCCAGCAGTCCTACTACTGGCCATATACCCAGAGAAAACCATAATTCAAAAAGACACATGCACCCCAATGTTCATTGCAGCACTATTTACAATAGCCAGGTCATGGAAGCAACCTAAATGTACATCGACAGACGAATGGATAAAGAAGATGTGGTACATATATACAATGGAATATTACTCAGCCATAAAAAGTAACGAAATTGGGTCATTTGTTGAGACATGGATGGATCTAGAGACTGTCATACAGAGTGAAGTAAGTCAGAAAGAGAAAAACAAATATCATATATTAATGCATATATGTGGAACCTAGAAAAATGGTACAGATGAAGTGGTTTGCAGGGCAGAAATTGAGGCACAGATGTAGAGAACAAACGTATGGACACCAAGCAGGGAAAGCGGTGGGGGGGTAGGGGTGGTGATTGATGAATTGGGCAATTGGGATTGACATGTATACATTGATGTGTATAAAATGGATGACTAATAAGAACCTGCTGTATAAAAATATATATATATTATTCAAGTCATCCAATGAATAAATATATGAGTAATTTTAAAAAATAATAAACCAAATAGATACTAAGAAAACAATAGAAAAATTCATTGAAAAAAAAGATCTGGTTATTTTAAAAAATAAAAGAAAATGATAGGCCTTTATCTATACTCATCTAGAAAAAAAAAGAGATAGAATTAAAAAAAAAAAAGAGAAGTCTCAGTTAAAAGAAATTGGAAAAGAAAAAGGAAAAGTTTCAAATAATAACACAAAAATGGGAAGGATTATAAGAGCTTACTATAAACAGCTATACAGCAATAAAATGGACAACTTAAAAAGAAATGGAAAAATTCCTAAAAATATAGAATCGCCCAAGACTGAATCAGGAAAAAACAGAAAATATAAAGAGACAAATTACCAGGAATGAATTTGAATCAGCAATAACAATAATAAAAAAAACCCCAAGAAACCAAACTCAGGGCCAAACAGCTTAATAAGAGAATTCTATGAAACACTGAGAAGAGTTTAAACCTGTCCTTCTCAGACTAATCCAAAAAAAAAAAAAAAAAAATTGCAGAGGAAGAAATGTTTCTGAAATCATTCCATGAGGTCACTATCACCATGATACAAAAACCAGACAAAGATATCACAAAAAAGTAAATTACAAGCCAATATCACTGATGAACAAAGATGCAAATACGCTGAACCAATTTTAGCAAATCAAATTTAAGAATACAATAAAAAAAATCATATACCATGATCAACTGTGATTTATCTTGGGGAAAATCAATTTATATGATATACCTTATTAATGACTTGAAGAATAAAAATCATATGATCATCTCAGTAGATGCAGAGGGCTTCCCTGGTGGTGCAGTGGTTAAGAATTCGCCTGCCAATGCAGGGTACACGGGTTCGAGGCCTGGTCCAGGAAGATTCCACATGCCACAGAGCAGCTAAGCCCGTGCACCACAACTACTGAGCCTGCACTCTAGAGCCCGCGAGACACAACTACTGAGGCTTGCGTGCCTAGAGCCTGTGCTCTGCAACAAGAGAAGCCACGCCTTGAAAGACCTGCACACCCCAACGAGGAGTGGCCCCCACTCGCCGCAACTAGAAAAAGCCTGCGTGCAGCAACGAAGACCCAAAGCAGCCAAAAATAAAAATAAATAAATAAATTTAATTTAAAAAATAGATGCAGAAAAAGCCTTTGAAAAAACTCAACATCAATTTATGATAATTCTTGGGGGTGGAGTCAAGATGGCAGACTAGGAGGACACAGAATTCGTGTCTCTGCACAACTAGGGCACCTGTCAGGCATTGGTAGGGGACCACGGATAACTAAGGGGATGGGAGGAACCCCCAGGGACCAGGTAGCACGTGGGGGGGGAGTGAGAGGGGAGGAGAAGTGGAGGTGGGACGGGACTGGCACCCCTGAGGGGAGGCTGGGGGAGCGGAAGGGATCCCACGCCCAGAGGGGGTAGGGGGTGCCCTTTGGGAGGGCAGAGGATCAAAAGGGAGCATGGCCAGCCTTTCCCCTGCCTGCTTGGGCCCCAGGGAACCTGCTGAGATCTCAGGCCTGATCCTCTACCCACCCAGGCTCCCTCCAGACACGTGGGTCCTGAGGGAGTGGGAGGGAGGGAAGGGGGAGCAAAAGTAAAGGCCAGACCTATGGGACGGGCACCCCTGAGGGGCGGCTGGGGGAGGGGAAGAGTTCCTACACCCAGAGGGACCCACCCACGGTTAGGGGTCCAGCGGCAATGGGAGAGACCCTCGGGAGAGCGGAGGAAAGGAGGGGAGAGTGGCCAGCACTTTCCCTGCCCATCTGGGCACCAGGGAGCATGTCAGGCTCCCAGGCCTAATCCTTTGTCCTCGGAGCCTCCCTCCTGCAGCGCAGAGCCCAAGCCCCGCCCCTACACCCCCACCCAGGGCCCCACCTCTGCACACGGAAACCCCCTCCTTCCAACTGCGTTGGGCCTAAGCCCCACCCATACACCCTCACTCAGGGCCCTACCTCCAAACTCCAGAACTCCACACTCCAGAGGCCCCCCTTTCCACATGCTGCCGCTCCCCTTCAGGACAGGTCCTAAGCAGACGCCCCGCCGCAGGCTCAAACATCACCTCCCACTCGCCTAGGTCCTGCCCCACCCAAAACCCCGCCCCTGCCTAAGTTCCACTCTGGCCTAAACTCGGCTCCCATAGTCAAGGCTTTTTTTTTTTCCTCCTCTTTTAAATTGGGGTTCTGTTTTACCTTGTTGATTCACTGTAGTTGATTCTTTTATATTTTTATTTTTCCAATTTTACTTTATTCTTTCTACTTTGTTATTGTTCTCTCCTTTTGGCTTGTTCCCCCTCCTTTTGTTTTTTCTTTTTTCTTTTTTCTGTTGTAGTTTTATTTTACCTTGTTGCAGTTGTTTCAATTATAGTTTTATTTTTCCTAATATATTTTTTATCTTTCTAACTTTATATTGTTTTTTACTCTTTGAAATCATACTGCTCCTTTTTTTCTTTCTTTCTTCTTTTTTTTTTTTTTTTTTGCTGCGCCACAAAGCTTGTGGGATCTTGGTTCCGAGGCTGGAGGTCGGGCCCGAGCTTCTGTGGTGGGAGCTCTGAGTCCAAACCGCTGGACTAACAGAGAACCTCGGACCCCAGGGAATATCAATCAGGGTGAGGCCTCCCGGAGGTCCTCATCTCAGCACCAAGACCCAGCTCTATCCAACTGCCTGCACAATCCAGTGCTGGACGTCTCAGGCCAAACCAGTAAGACAGAATTACAGCACCATCCATCAAAAAAAAAAAAAATGAAATGACAAAATAATTTCTTACAGACGAAGGAGCAAGGTAAAAACCTACAAGACCAAATAAATGAAGACGAAATACGCAACCTACCTGAAAAGCATTCAGAGTAATGATAGTAAACATGATCCAAAATCTCAGAAACAGAATGGAGAAAATGCGAGAAACATTTAACAAGGATCTAGAAGAAGTAAAGAGTGAACAGTGAAGAACAACACGATTACTGAAATTAAAAACACTCTAGAAGGAATCAATAACTGAATAACTGAGGCAGAAGAATGGATAAGTGAGCTGAAAGATAAAATGGTGGAAATAACTGCTGAGGAGCAGAATAAAGAAAAAAGAATGAAAAGAATTGAGGACACTCTCAGAGACCTCTGGGACAACATCAAATGCACCAACATTCGAATTATAGGGGTCCCAGAAGAAGAAGAGAAAAAGGGTCTGAGAAAATATTTGAAGAGATTATAGTCGAAAACTTCCCTAACATGGGAAAGGAAATAGTCAATCAAGTCTAGGAAGCACAGAGAGTACCATACAGGATAAACCCAAAGAGAAACACGTGAAGACACATATTAATTAAACTATCAAAAATTCAATACAATGGGCAGGCACCCGGCACGCGCCCGCCCCGCCGCCACGATGCCCAAGAGGAAGGTCAGCTCCGGCGAGGGGGCGGCGAAGGAGGAGCCCAAGAGGAGATCGGCGAGGTTGTCAGCTAAACCAGCTCCTGCAAAAGTGGAAACGAAGCCAAAAAAGGCGGCAGGAAAGGATAAATCTTCCGACAAAAAAGTGCAAACAAAAGGGAAAAGGGGAGCAAAGGGAAAACAGGCTGAAGTGGCTAACCAAGAGACTAAAGAAGACTTACCTGCAGAAAATGGAGAAACTAAAAATGAGGAGAGCCCAGCTTCTGATGAAGCAGGAGAGAAAGAAGCCAAGTCTGATTAATATCACACACCTGGTCCTATCAGTGGTCCCTGTTTCCCTTCTTGTACAATCCAGAGGAATATTTTTATCAACTATTTTGTAAATGCAAGTTTTTTAGTAGCTCTAGAAACATTTTTAAAAAGGAAGGAATCCCACCTCATCCCATTTTTTAAGTGTAAATGCTTTTTTTTAAGAGGTGAAATCATTTGCTGGTTGTTTATTTTTTGGTACAACCAGAAAATAGTGGGATATTGAATATGGGAGGCTTTGATTGTCTTGGGTGTCAGCTGAACATTCCACAGATGGGGGGTAGCTTTTCTATCCTATAATACAAAGCATACTAAATGGCAGTTTGGAGTCAGTTGTGCATTTAATGTCTTAAACACTTTAAATTACTTCTCTTCCCACGTTGTTTTTGGTAGAATTGTTTCCTAAAGCAAACCACTCACCCCTTGATCTTGGCTCACCTGGGCAGAATTTTGTGCACTCTGTATGTAACAACTTTGGTCGTGGTAGTCCAGTTCTTCTAGTAACTGTTAATGTGCTGTGAACGATTGACAATTTGAGTATGTAGTGTACATGATATTAAATTGTGAATTAGTGGGACTTACGATGTAACAGCATATCAATATTTGAAGATGTTGGTACTTGATATCCTGCGAAGGAAAATTTGCCCCCAAATTTTAAGCTGGAAAGTCACTGGAATAACTGTTCAGAAAAGAATCACAACTACATGATTTTTTAGGTTTTTGGTACGTATGTTGAGAATTGTGTACAAATTGAAATGTCTGTGTACTGATCCTCAAAACAACCAATAAAATCTCAATTATGAAAGAAAAAAAAAAAAATTCAATACAATGAAAAAATATTAAAAGCATCAAGGGAAAAACAACAAATAACATACAGGGAATCCCCATAAGGTTAACAGCTGATTTTTCAGCAGAAACTCTGCAAGCCAGAAGGGAGTGGCAGGACATATTTAAAGTGATGAAAGAGAAAAACCTACAACCAAGATTACTCTACCCAGCAAGGATCTCATTCAGATTCGACAGAGAAACTAAAACCTTTACAGATAAGCAAAAGTTAAGAGAATTCAGCACCACCAAACCAGCTTTACAACAAATTGCCAAAGGAACTTCTCTAGGCAGGAAACACAAGAGAAGGAAAAGACCTACAATAACAAACGCAAAACAAATAAGAAAATGGGAATAGGAACATACATATCGATAATTACCTTAAATGTAAATGGATTAAATGCTCCCACCAAACGACACAGACTGGCTGAATGGATACAAAAACAATACCCGTATATATGCTGTCTACAAGAGACCCACTTCAGACCTAGGGACACATACAGACTGAAAGCGAGGGGATGGAAAAAGCTATTCCATGCAAATGGAAATCAAAAGAAAGCTGGAGTAGCAATTCTCATATCAGACAAAATAGACTTTAAAATAAAGAATGTAACAAGAGACAAGGAAGGACACTATATAATGATCAAGGGATCAATCCAGGAAGAAGATATAATAATTGTAAATATTTATGCACCCAACATAGGAGCACCTCAATACATAAGGTAAATGCTAACAGCCATAAAAGGGGAAATCAACAGTAACACAATCATAGTAGGGGACTTTAACACCCCACTTTCACCAATGGACAAATAATCCAAAATGAAAATAAATAAGGAAACACAAGCTTTAAATGACACATTAAACAAGATGGACCTAATTGAAATTTATAGGACATTCCATCCAAAAACAAAAGAATACACTTTCTTCTCAAGTGCTCATGGAACACTCTCCAGGACAGACCATATCTTGGGTCACAAATCAAACCTTGGTAAATTTAAGAAAATTGAAATCATATCAAGTATCTTTTCCAACCACAATGCTTTGAGACTAGATATCAATTACAGGAACAAAACTGTAAAAAGTACAGACACATGGAGGCTAAACAATACGCTACTAAATAACCAACAGATCACTGAAGAAATCAAAGAGGAAATCAAAAAATACCTAGAAACAAATGACAATGAAAACATGACGACCCAAAACCTATGGGATGCAGCAAAAGCAGTTCTAAGAGGGAAGTTTATAGCAATACAAGCCTACCTCAAGAAACAAGAAAAATCTCAAACAACCTAACCTTACACCTAAAGCAATTAGAGAAAAAAGAACAAAAAAAACCCCCCCAATGTTAGCAAAAGGAAAGAAATCATAAAGATCAGATCAGAAATAAATGAAAAAGAAATGAAAGAAACAATAGCAAAGATCAATAAAACTAAAAGCTGGTTCTTTGAGAAGATAAACAAAATTGATAAACCATTAGCCAGACTCATCAAGAAAAAAAGGGAGAAGACTCAAATCAACAGAATTAGAAATGAAAAAGGAGAAGTAACAACTGACACTGCAGAAATACAAAGGATCATGAGAGATTACTACAAGCAACACTATGCCAATAAAATGGACAACCTGGAAGAAATGGACAAATTCTTACAAAAGCACAACCTTCCGAGACTAAACCAGGAAGAAATAGAAAATATGAACAGACCAATGACAAGCACTGAAATTGAAACTGTGCTTAAAAATCTTCCAAAAAACAAAAGCCTAGGACCACATGGCTTCACAGGCAAATTCTATCGAACATTTAGAGAAGAGCTAACAGCTATCCTTCTCAAATTCTTCCAAAATATAGCAGAGGGAGGAACACTCCCAAACTCATCCTACGAGGCCACAATCACCCTGATACCAAAACCAGACAAAGATGTCACAAGAAAAAAAAACTACAGGCCAATATCACTGATGAACATAGATGCAAAAATCCTCAACAAATGCTAGCAAACAGAATTCAACAACACATTAAAAGGATCATACACTATGATCAAGTGGGTTTTATCCCAGGAATGCAAGGATTCTTCAATATACGCAAATCAATCAATGTGATACACCATATTACAAACTGAAGAATAAAAACCATATGATCATCTCAATAGATGCAGAAAAAGCTTTTGACAAAATTCAACACCCATTTATGATAAAAACTCTCCAGAAAGTGGGCATAGAGGGAACCTACCTCAACATGATACAGGCCATATACGACAAACCCACAGCAAACATCATTCTCAATGGTGAAAAACTGAAAACATTTCCTCTAAGATCAGGAACAAGACAAGGTTGTCCACTATCACCACTATTATTCAACACAGTTTTGGAAGTTTTAGCCACAGCAATCAGAGAAAAAGAAAGAAAAGGAATCCAAATCAGAAAAGAAGAAGTAAAGCTGTCACAGTTTGCATATGACATGATACTATACATCGAGAATCCTAAAGATGCTACCAGAAAACTACTAGAGCTAATCAATGAATTTGGTAGAGCAGGAGGATACAAAATTAAATTAACACACAGAAATCTTTTGCATTCCTATACACCAATGATGAAAAATCTGAAAGAGAAATTAAGGAAACACTCCCATTTACCATTGCAACAAAAAGAATAAAATACCTAGGAATAAACCTACCTAGGGAGACAAAAGACCTGTATGCAGAAAACTATAAGACACTGCTGAAAGAAATTAAAAATGATACAAACAGATGGAGAGATATACTATGTTCTTGGATTGAAAGAATTAAATTTGTGAAAATGACTATACTACCCAAAGCAATCTACAGATTCAATGCAATCCTTATCAAACTACCAATGGCATTTTTCACAGAACTAGAACAAAATATTTCACAATTTGTATGGAAACACAAAGACCCCGAATAGCCAAAACAATCTTGAGAAAGAATAATGGAGCTGGAGGAATCAGGCTCCCCGACTTCAGACTATACTACAAAGCTACAGTAATCAAGACAGTATGCTACTGGCACAAAAACAGAATTATAGATCAATGGAACAGGGTAGAAAGCCCAGAGATAAACCCATGTACATATGGTCACCTTATCTTTGATAAAGGAGGCAAGGGTATACAATGGAGAAAAGACAGCCTCTTCAATAAGCGGTGCTGGGAAAACTGGACAGCTACATGTAAAAGAATGAAATTAGAACACTTCCTAACACCATACACAAAAATAAACTCAAAATGTATTAAAGACCTAAATGTAAGGCCAGATACTATAAAGCTATTAGAGGAAAACATAGGCAGAACACTCTATGACATCACAGCAAGATCCTTTTTGACCCACCTCCTAGAGAAATGGAAATAAAAACAAAAATAAACAAATGGGACCTAATGAAACTTAAAAGCTTTTGCACAGCAAAGGAAACCATAAACATGACCAAAAGACAACCCTCAGAATGGGAGAAAATATTTGCAAATGAAGCAACTGACAAAGGATTAATCTCCAAAATATACAAGCAGCTCATGAAGCTCAATATCAAAAAAACAAACAACCCAATCCAAAAAATGGGCAGACGACCTAAATAGACATTTCTCCAAAGAAGATATACAGATTGCCAACAAACACATGAAAGGATGCTCAACATCACTAATCATTAGAGAAATGCAAATCAAAATTACAATGAGGAATCACCTCACACCGGTCAGAATGGCCATCATCAAAAAATCTAGAAACAATAAATGCTGGAGAAGGTGTGGAGAAAAGGGAACCCTCTTGCACTGTTGGTGGGAATGTAAGTTGATACAGCCACTATGGAAAACAGTATGGTGGTTTCTTAAAAACTAAAAATAGAACTACCATATGACCCAGCAATCCCACTACTGGGCATACACCCTGAGAAAACCATAATTCAAAAAGAGTCATGTACCACAATGTTCATTAAAGCACTATTTACAATAGCCAGGACATGGAAGCAATCTAAGTGTCCATTGACAGATGAATGGATAAAGAAGATGTGGCACATACATACAATGGAATATTACTCAGCCATAAAAGAAATGAAATTGAGTTATTTGTAGTGAGGTAGATGGGTAGATGGACCCAGAATCTGTCATACAGAGTGAAGTAAGTCAGAAAGAGAAAAACAAATACCGTATGCTAACACATATATATGGAGTCTAAAAAAAAAATAAAAAGTTCTGAAGGACCTAGGGACAGGACAGGAATGAAGACACAGATATAGAGAATGGACTTGAGGACACAGGGAGGGGGAAGGGTAAGCTGGGATGAAGTGAGAGAGTGGCATGGTCATATATACACTACCAAATGTAAAATAGATAGCTAGTGGGAAGCAGCTGCATAGCACAGGGAGATCAGCTCAGTGCTTTGTGACCACCTAGAGGGGTGGTATAGGGAGGGTGGGAGGGAGCCGCAAGAGGGAGGGGATATGGGGATATATGTATATGTATAGCTGATTCATTTTGTTATACAGCAGCAACTAACACAACACTGTAAAGCAGTTATACTCCAATAAAGATGTCAAAAAAAAAATAAAATAAGAAAAAGATAAGGGAGGAGAAACTCACATAAACTCCATAAAAGAACTTTGTATGTGCACAGTTTTTCCCAGGCCCCCATAAGCAATGGAAGAATACGTAGAACATACGGACTTTCACTGGCTGTGGGGAAGACTTTGGTTCTCACTCTGATTGCCATGGAAGATCACTGGAACAGAGGGAAAATCCTTAGAGAATTTAGGAGCATGATACGAGTGGAGCAGGAGTTGCATCTCTGGGACAGCAATAACCTAGGCTTCTCAAAATAATTTCCATTGAAGCAAAGCTTCCTAAACAACATTTTAAAGCCTAGATTCCTCCTTCACATTTGGACATCACACCTATGCTATATGCTTTATTCATTCCCACCTACCTGGGTGTATGACTGTTGTCTCCCTTTCTTCACATCCCGGCTCTTTCCTTTGCTCAAAAAAGGTGACCAGATTCAGCTTAGAGACAGCAAGACCTGTTTATTTTAAAAAAGGGACATGACTCATCCTGGGGATTCTACAATTTCCAATCCAAGACTGTGTTCAGCAGAGAAGAGAGGACACTATATGTTATAGAAATCACTTCGCCAAATAGTATTTCCTGATAGCCACTTTAAAACACTTAGGAAGTATTTTAAAATTGCAGATCCTAAAATATACTTCCAAATACTCAGTCTATTCAAAGTAAGGAATAGATATTTGATTTTAAGATGTGGGCAACAATATTTTTCCTCATTTTATGAATATCTAGAATTATCACTGATCTAGAGTGAGAGATGCAGATCAGCTCAAAAATGAGAAGGATGAGATGAAACATCTTGAAGATTTTCTTTGCATCAACAAACCCCTGTTTCCTTGACATAATTTCATTTCTCATTTGTGCTGATTATATTATAGCACTTTAAAATACTTGAACATATACTATAGGACTCTTGTTTTCTTTTCCTGAAGATACAAAAATTAATAAACAAGAGAGTAACTGTAACATGACGGTGGAATAAAAAGGAAATTTACAGAACATTTACTAACAAAAGTGTGAACAAAATTGAGAATGATAATTTTCCAAAGGAATCTACAAGTAAAGGGAAATGAACTAGACAGGGGGAGTTTTCAGATTAAATGCGATGGTTTATGCAGGTCTCTCAGTAAATACGTCCAAGGCCCTATTAATGATAATTGTAAAATTATTAGCTTCTCAGTTGAGGAATCTGGCAGACAGCCCCTGAATCAAGTGAACAAAATTGACATCAGCTGTACTGGGACAAACTGATATCACCTGCCCCATGCACACAGGACTCATCATCATTGCTGTGATAGTTTTGCAAAAAAACAAAAAAACAAAAAACAATCAGGAGATCAGGGTTCAGCACATTTAAAGCCACATATAACACTCACATCCTGTACTCTTGTGTATTTTAAATAGTAACTCTTTCCTTGAGGCAATTGAGAGATCTGTTTTCAGAACTTTGAGTTACTCTGGACCATATAGCAATCTGCATTATTGGTGAGTTTTCATAATCGTAGTCTACATAGACTGATGCTGCATCCAGACAGGACCTAAATATTACATAGTCTCCTTCTTCACTGATATCCCAGGACCCAATCTCATATTCAGTGGGAATCTGTGTATCAACACATCCCCAAGTTGATCTGACAAAAAGGGAACATTTTCAACATTTGCACGTCAGTAATCCATGGCAGGAATTCTTTATGCTGTAAAGGAAGCCTGGATGGAGAAAATGGAGAGAAGCAATGGGATATAAGAGAGGAATAACCAAAAGCTCTACCCTAGGCTACCAGTAGGAAAAACAGAAAAGTATTGAAAACAAATTTGTTAGGCAGGACCACCAGAGGTACAGAAGTAAATGTTTACAAATTCTAAATACCTGGGATTTCAACAAGAAAAGGGAACACAGCCTCTGACCTGGGTCACAATATTTCCCTGAGAACCTGCACTTCTCCTCATCCATTTCTAGCTGTCTTAGGCGATTTTATGTAGGGAAATCACACCTGTACATCCTTAAAGTCACCAGCACAGCGCCTTCACCTACTACCCCCGCACTCAGAGACAGAAGAACTTTGAAATGCAGAAAGACCGTGTTCCCCATCCTTTGTCACATGACAGATTCAGAAGAAAAATGAGCTCATACATGGAGACCAAAGGTGATCTTCTCCTTCCCTGTTATCATATGCCTCACATTCAGCCACAAATTCTGCTACAGCAACAGAGCATGTGATTTACACTGATCTGACCTGCCCACAAAGACTCCATTAACTTTCCTTGATCCAAAAGCTGGATTAAACTCTCACACCACAAAAATATCTGAGAGCTCTCTTGCATAACCCTGGTTTCACCCTGGCATTGTCTGGAGAACATAATTAAAACAAATTTACTTGTAATCTATATCCATTATGTTCACGTGAAAATATGTTGTACACCTGAATCAAATACAATATTGTATGTCAATTTTATGTCATTTTAGAAAAATACACTCTCACCCAGGCCAACAGACAAAAATCTGTGAGGGAGGTCCCAGGTGATAGTACTTATTAAAACTCACCAAGTCATCTTTATTGTAAGCCTAGAATGATAAGCGCTTATGTAAATAGTGCCTCTAAAAATTTAAATATGTATGCAAAGCTTTCCAGGACACTTGGAAGAAATTTGATTCTGCAGAATTGGAGTGCGGTCCATGAATTGGCATCTTTAACAAGTTCCTTCTTTTTGCCAATGCTGCTCCCCCAGACCCGTTTTTAGTAGCACTACACTACAGAAAGCAGGCACAGCACACCTGAGCCCCTTATACGAAGCAACTTATCACAAAATGATTATGGTTCATTCAAATGAAAACCACCATCACCTTAATCCTGAAAATTTTGTTTCGAAAATGAACCTGAAATACTGTATTTTTCTCCTTTTGTGTCCAAGGAGAAAGAGCTCTAGTTTAATAAGTCATTTTTTAAAACTTATAAACATGACATGACATTCTGGGCAAGAGATAAAACACCCACATTTTAGGGCCCCCTGGACCCCACTGCCCTTCAAGTCAAGTGATGGGCTTTACAATCAGTCAGCTGACCACTCCATCTCACCAATTAATGGTTAAATCATCTCTGCCCCACTATTATATTCCTGACCCAACATCAAGCCACTTTCTGACCCTGAAACCTGCAACTTCAAAAGTTGGGAGCTTCACGGTTATCCCAGCCCCGAACATAGCTTTGGGCATAGAGGCTCTGATCACTGATGGTTCAACAGATGATTAGAGAGACACTTCTGCTGAGGCCAGGGGTGTGAGGACGAGAGGAAGAGGCTCAGATGGAAAGGGAAGAAAGAAGTTTGGGAAGAACTCTCAAGAGAAAGGCAGCAGGGATGAACAAAGCCCACCCACCAAAATACCACCGCTTTTACAGGCTCCACCTTCAGACCACCAGCTCGGTTTTCCAGATTCCAACACTCACACAAGCCTGCAGCTTGAAAACTGCCAGCCCAAAATTCAAGCAAGAGACTTCTGTGTGCAGAGTCCTGCTTCTGGTGAAAGAAAAAGCAGTCACAGTGCACACAGCCTGCCAGAGTGAACGGCCACTATGACACTTGACCAGGCTTTAAGTTCCCATTCCCATTTTGATGGCTGAGGGATGTCACCTGTGTGCAGCATGCCAATGTGGGCCGTAAAGTCAGGGGCACATGGTGATAAACCCCCTCTAATCTAGGCACCTCCTTAGGGTTACAGCCACCCACCTTCAATCTCATCACAGATTCTGGAGTTCTGAACTGCAGGTGGGTTCCGCCAGTGCTCTGGCGCCCTCTAGCAGCCACTGCTCTAACAACTACTCTCAACCCTGCCTTCGGCCTCCTGCCTCAGTCCCGCGGCTGCACGGACTAAAAACTTCTAGCCTGAGTACCTTCCTCTTCTTCCTCTCATCACAATGGCGTGACCTACAGAGTTTCAGGGTCCTCTGAGATCAATACACATTAATCCAAAGAAGTGTGTTTCAAGAATGAACCTGGGGGACTTCCCTGGGGGTCCAGTGGTTAAGAATCCACCTTCCAGTGCAGGGGACACGGGTTTGATCCCTGGTCAGGGAACTAAGATCCCACATGCTGTGGGGCAACTAAGCCCGCATGTCACAACTACTGAGCCCACGCACCTCAACTAGAAAGCATGCGTGCTGCAAACTACAGAGACCATGTGCTCTGGAGCCTGTGTGCCACAGCTAGAGAGAGAAAACCTGCACGCCACAGCTAGAGAGAAGCCCATGCACCACAATGAAGAGCCCACATGCCACAACAAAAGACCCCGCATGCTGCAACTAAGACCCAATGCAGCAAAAAATAAAAATTAAAAAATTTTAAAAACCCAAAACAATTAAGAAAATGGCAGTAGGAACATACATATTGATAATTACCTTAAGTGTAAATGGATTAAATGCTCCAACCAAAAGACAGAGACTGACTGAATGGATACAAAAACAAGACCCGTATATATGCTGTCTACAAGAGACCCACTTCAAACCTAGAGACACACATACAGACTGAAAGTGAGGGGATGGAAAAAGTTATTCCATGCAAATGGAAATCAAAAGAAAGCTGGAGTAGCAATACTCATATCACACAAAATAGACTTTAAAGAATGTTACAAGAGACAAGGATACAAGATTAACAGACAGTAATTTTTGCTGTTCTAAACATTAATAATGTACTATGAGAAAGAGAAAGCAATAAAAAATCTTTATTATCTCATCAAAAAGAATAAAATAAATAGGAATAAACTTAACCGAGGAGGTGAAAGGCCTGTACTCTGAAAACTATAATACACTGAGGAAGGAAATGGAAGATTATACAAAGAAATAGAAAAACACCCCATGTTTTTTGAAGAATTAATATTGTCAAAATGGCCATACTACCCAAAGTGATTAGCAGATTTAATGCACTCCCTATCAAAATAGGCACAACATTTTTACAAAACTAGAACAAATAATCCTAAAATTCATCAAGAACCACAAAAGAGCCTGAATAGCCAAAGCTATCTTGAGGAAAAACAAAAAACAAAACACCCCACAGCTGGAGGTATCACACTTCCTGAGTTCAGACTACACCACAATGCTACAGTAATCAAAACAGCATGACACTGGCACAAAAACAGACACAGAGATTAATGGAATAGAACAGAGAGCCCAGAAACGAACCTACACACTGAATCTATGACAAAGAAGGCAAGAATACACAATGGACAAGACAGCCTCTTCAATAAGTGGTGCTGGGAAAACTGGACAGCTACATGTAAAACAATGAGATTAGAACACTCCCTAACACCATACACAAAAATAAACCCCAAATGGATTAGAAACCTAAATGTAAGACATGAAATCATAAAACCCCTCAAAGAGAACATAGGCAGAACACTTTCATATAAATGATAGCAATTTCTTTTTTGGATCTGTTTCCCAGGGCAAAATAAATAAAAGCAAAAATAAACAAAAGGGACCTATTAAATTTAAAATTGTTTGCAGAGCAAAGGAAATGTTAGACAAAATGAAAAGATAATCTAGAAGATGGGAGAAAATATATGCAAATTACATGACAGAGAAGGGGTTAATATCTAAAATATATAAACAACTCATACAACCCAATACCAAAAACTCAAAAAGCAAAAAAAAAAAAAAGATTTAAAACATAGGCAGAGTACCTTATTATACATTTTTCCAAAGAAGATATAGCCAACAGACACATGAAAAAATGCTAATCACTAATCATTGGATAAATGCAAATCAAAACCACAATGAGACATCATCTCACACCTGTCAAAATGGCTACCATCAAAAAGTCTACAATTAACAAATGTTAGTGAGGATATGGACAAAAGGTAACCCAAGTACACTGTTTGGGGGATTGAAAATTTTTACAACCACTATGAAAACAGTATGGAGGTCCTCAAAAAACTAAAAGTAGAACTACCATATTAGCCAACACCTCCACTACTAGGTATATGTCCAAAGAAAATGAAAACAGCAATTTGAAAACATGCACCGCAATGTTAATAGCAGCACTATTTGCAATTGCCAAGACATGGAAGCAACCTAAATGTCCATCAACAGATGAATGGATAAAGAAGATGTGGTATGAATACACAATAGAATATTACTCAGCCATAAAAAAACAATAAATCCTGCCATTTACAACAACATGGATGGGCTTCAAATGTATTCTACCTAGTGAAACAAGTCAGATAGAGACAAATACTCTATGTTCACACCCATATGAGGAATCTAAAAAATGCAACAAAGGACTGTATATAACAAAACAGCAGTAGACTCACAGAGAACAAATTAGTGGTTACCGGTGGGGAGGGTGAAGGGAGGAGGGAAAGATAGTAGTTTGTTTCTCTTAATGAATACTCCCATGTATTAGATAAACAAACAAGGATATGTTGTACAACACAGGAAAATATAGCCATTATTTTGTAATAAATTTAAATGGAGCATAACTTATAAAAATATTAAATTGCTATGTTGTAACCCTGAAACTAATGTAATATTGTAAATCATCTATACTTCAATTTTAAAAATCCATATGGTAGGCAAATAGATTTTAAAAAATCAATTATATATTGTGTACAAGAGATTCTTGGTAACTTTAGGTCCATATATAGGATAAAATTGTATGATTGGAAAACAGATATTCCATGCAAATGATACCTGACTGGTCTAATGTCAGGCAACATGGACTTGATGTCAAACCTCTCAAACAAACAAAGCATATCACATAATGACAAAGGGATTAATTCATCAAGAAATTATGACAATTATCAATATGTATGTACCCAGCATTGAAGCCTCTATACATACAAATAAAATATTAACAGATATGAAGGGGAAAATGTACAGAGATAAAATAATGGTAAGAAACATCAATACCCAACTTTCAACACTGTATAGATCATCCAGATAGAACGTCAATCAGAAACATTGGAGTTGAAATTACATGTGATATCAACAGACATATATAGTATGTTCCACTCAACATCAGCAAAATGTCCATTCCTGGGGACACAAAGAACATTTCCTAGGATAGATCATATGTTAAGCCACAAAACAAGTCTTCAAAAATCCAAGAAGATTGAAATCATATCCAGTATCTTCTCCAACCACAATGGTATGAAACGGAAATTCAATATTAAGAAGAATAATTGAAAATTTGAGAACACTTAGAAATTGAACAACAAGCTCCTGAACAGCCAATGCATACAAGAATAAATCAAAGGGAAATTTAAAAAATCTTAAAGCAAACAAAAGTAGAAACACAGAGTACCTAAACTTATGGACCACAGGGAAAACAACTCAATTCAGAGATAAGTTTACACTGATAAATGCATGTATTAAAAAAAAAGTTCTTGAGAGGGGATCAAGATGATGGAGTAGGAAGAGCCAGAGCTCACCTCCTCCTATGGACACACTAAAATTACAACTACTTACACAGAAATTATCTCTGAGAATGACCTGAAGACTAGTGGAGAAAATTTTCTACAACTAAAGATGTACCAAAGGAGAAACCTCAAGGCAGGTAGGAGGATTGGAAACAGTCTAGTTGGAACCCACACCTCCAGCACAGTGACCCACAGTTGGAAGATATCACAACTGTATAGGTCCTCCACAAGGAGGGAAGGGTCTGAGCCCTGCATCAGGCTGCTCAGCCCTGGGTTCCTGCACCGGGAAGAAAAGAACACAGGAGGTCTGGCTTTGAAAACCTGCAGGGCTTACTTTCAGGAGACCTGGAGCCTAAAGGAAACTAAGACTCTGCTCTCATAGGGCACACACAAAATCTCACATGTTCTCAGTCCCTGTGCAGAGCCAGTAGTGTGAAAGACACCTGGGTCAGACCCACGTGCTAACCTCGGAGAGCTTCCTGGAAAGGCAAGAGGTAGCTGGGACTCCTGCTAGGGACAGAGACACAGGCAGGAAAATTTTAGACTCTTTTCTCTAATTGATTAGTATCAGGGTCCTGTCCCATCTACCACCATGCCTAGAGCAGTGATGCACCACAAGCCCTTACAGTTACACAGGTGGGTAGGGTAGGACCCATTGTGTCTGGGTCCCCAGACACAATGGGTCCTACCCTACCCACCTGTGTAACTGGAACACCACAAAGCCACCTATAATAGAGGGCGGCCTTGCCTATGTGCACCCTGACAGCAGTCACATACTGCAGGGCCTCACAGTCATTTAGGCCAGGGTCCAACACCACCTACCAGCTTGTCCACAGTAGTTGGCCCTGCTATAACAGAAAGGTGCATGCAGCCCACATAGGGGACAGCCCTGGAGCATCTGGCTCTGCTAGCCAGAGAAGAATATGCTGCTGGCCTTATAAACCATCTCCTATATAAGTCCACTTCTTCAAGACCAGGGAATGTAATGAACCAAACCTAATGAATAGAAATGCACATAGAATTAGGAAACATAAGGAAACAGATGAATATGTTACAAATGAAGTAACAAGACATAACATGAGAAAAAAAATAGACAAAACAGAGATAAGCATACTACCCGAAAAAAAAAGGGTTCAAGGTAATGATCATAAAAATGCTCACCCAAGTCAGGAGAAGAATAGACACAGTGAGAATTTCAACAAAGAGTTAATAAAGTGTAAAAAAGAACCCAACTGTTGAAAAATACAATAACTGAGATTAAACACACACACACACACACACACAAGTGGGAAGCAACATTAGATTATATGATACAGAAGAACAGATCAGTGATCTGGAAGACAGAGTAGTGAAAATCACCCAAGCTGAATAGCAAGAAGAAAAAATAATTAAGATGACAGGTAAAGGGACCTCTGAGATAACATCAAGAATACTAACATTAACATTATAGGTGTTCCAGGAGAAAGAGAGAATCTGGCAGATAATTTATTAGAGGATATAATAACTGACAACTTTCCTAACCTGGAGAAGGAAACAGACATCCAGGTCCAGGAAACACAGCGCCCCAAACAAGATGAAGACAAACAGGTCTACATCAAGACACATTATAGTTAAAGTATCAAAAATTAAAGATAAAGAGGGATCATAGAAGCAGTGAAATAAAAGCAATTAGTCATGTGCATGGTATTCCCATAAGACTATCAACTGACTTTTTAGCAGATTTTGCAGACCAGAAAGGAATGACAGGATATATTTAATGGGCTAAAAGGAAAAAGCCTACAACAAGCATACTCCAGCAGTAAGATTATTATTCAGAATTGAAGGAGAGATCAAGAGTTTCCCAGACTAGCAAAAGCTAAATGAGTTCATCACTAATAAAGCAGCCTTATAAGAAATGTTGAAGGAATTTATTTAAGCTTAAAAGAATTGTCACTAGTTAGTTACTAGAAAACACACAGAAGTATAAGTCTCCCTGGAAAATGTATACATACAGTAAGGGTAGTAGATCAAACACTTATTAAGCTTATGTAAAGGGAAAAGGCAAAGAGTATTTTTTCTTTAAAGAAAGGGCCCAAATACATCAGAAATGAAAGAGACAAAGTTACAACAGACAGCATAGAAATACAAAGTATCATAACAGATTACTACAAACAATTACACACCAGCAAACTGAACAACCTAGAAGAAGCGGATAAACTCCTAGAAACATAAATCTTCCAAGATTGATTCAGGAATCAATAAAAAATCTAAACAGTTCAATTACTAGTAATGAAATGGAATCAGTAATCAAAAAACTCCCAATAAACTAAGTCCCAGGACCAAGTGACTTCACTGATAAATTCTACCAAACATTGAAAGGAAAGTTAACATCTACCCTTCTCAAACTATTCCAAACAATTGATGAAGGAGTTCTTCCAAACTTATTTTCTGAGGCTAGCATCACCCATATATGAAAATGAGATAAAGACATTACAGTAAAAAGTAAATTACAGGCCAATACCCCTGATGAACATAGATGTAAAAATCCTCAACAAAACATTAGCAAACTGAATCCAACAATACACAATTAGATACAATTAGAAGAACCATACACCATGATCAAATGGGATCTATCTCAGCAATGCAGGAATGATTCAATATATATAAATCAACTAAGTAACACACTTAAATTAAGATTAGCATAACAAAGGATAAAGCTCATATGATCATGTTAAGAGCTCAATCAAAAGCATTTAACAAAATTCAAAATTTGATTTATGATAAAAACTCTCAACAAAGTGGGTATAGAGGCAACATACCTTTATACAATAAAGGGCATATATGACAAAATCACAGCTAACACCATACTCAATGGTGAAAAGCTGAAAGCATTTCCTCTGAGAATAGGAGCAAGACACAGATGCCTACTCTCACCACTTTTATTCAACATAGTATTAATAGTCCTAGCCAAACAAAAAGACAAAACTAAAAATTAAAAAGTGGGATCTAACTTCTAGAGGAAGTAAAACTGTCACTGTTTGCAGATGACCTGATAATATATAGAGAAAATCCTAAAGATTTTACCAACAAATTATTAGCATAACGAAATTCAGTAAATGTGAAGTATACACAATTAATATTCAGAAATATGTTATTTTCCCTGCACTAATAAAAAACTATCAGAGAAATTAAGAAAAAGAAATTTACTATTGTATCAAAAATAATAAAATATCTAGGAATAAATTTAACCATGGAGGTGAAAGATTTATACCCTGAAAAGTATAAGACATTGATGAAGGAAACTGAAGATGATGCAAATAAATAAAAAGATAACCTATGCTCTTGGATTGGATGGAAGAATTAATGTTTTTAAAATAGCCATACAACTCAAAGTAACCTACAGATTTAAAGCAATCCTTATCAAAATACCCATGACATTTTTCACCAAACTAGGACAAATAATCCTAAAATAAATATAGAACAAAAAAATACACACATTGGCAAAGCAATCCTGAGAAAAAAGACCAAAGCTGGAGATATCACACTCCCTGACTACAAAGGTACAATATTCACAAAAACAGACATATAGATCAATGTAATAGAATAGAGAGCCCAGAAAGGAATGCACACACTATGGTCAATAAGTCTACTAAGAATTATGCAAGAATATACTATGGAGAAAAGACAGTCTCGTCAATAACTGGTGCTGGGAAAACTGGAGAGCTACGTGTAAAATAATGAAATTAGAACATTTCCTCACACCCTACACAAAAAATAAATTAAAAATGAATTAAGGGCCTACAAATAATACCCCAACCATAAAACTCCTAGGAGAGAAACATCGGCAGAACACTGTTTGACATAAATTGTAGCAATTTTTTTTGGATCTGTCTCCTAAGGCAAAAGAAATAAAAGCAAAAATAAACAAATGGGACCTAAATAAACAAGAGTTTTTTGCACAGCAATGAAAACCATCAACAAAATAAAAATTCAAACTACAAAATGGGAGAAAATATTTGCAAATAATATGACTGATGAAGGGTTTATATCCAAAATATATAAATGGCTCATACAACTCAATATCAAAAAACAAACAAACAATGCAATTGGTAGTGGGCAAAAGATGTGAACAGAAATCTTTCCAAAGAAGACATACAGATGGCTAATAGGTACATGAAAAGATGCTCAACATCACTAATTATTTTTTAAATATTATTTATTTATAATATAAATAAATAATAATGGGTAATATTATTTATTTATAATATAAATAAATAATGGGTAATATAAATAAATAATAAATGGGTCTTAGCTGTGGCACACGGGATATTTAGTTGCGGCACATAGGATCTTTTGTTGTGTCTTGCAGACTTCTTAGTTGTGGCATGCATGCAGGATCTAATTCCCCAACCAGGGATCGAACCCAGACCCCCTGCATTGGGAGCACGGAGTCTTATCCACTGGACCACCAGGGAAGTCCCAACATCACTAATTATTAAAGAAGTTCAATTACAAACAGCAATGAGAGATCAACCTCACACATTAAAACAGCTATCATCAAAATGTCTACAAATGAAATTTGGAGAGGATGTGGAGAAAAGTGAGCCCTTGTACACTGTTGGTAGGACTTGTAATTTATTGCAGCCACTATGGAAAACAGTATGGAGGTTCCTCAAAAAGCTAAAAATAAAACTATCAATGGCTCCATCCATAAATCCCCTGGGTACATATCCAGAAAAAAAAAAAATGAAAACACTAATTCAAAAAGATACATAAACCCCAATGTTCACAGCAGCACTAATGACAACGGCCAAGATATGAAAGCAATGCAAATGCCCATGAATAGACAAATGGATAGAGAAGATATGGTGTATATGTACAGTGCAATATTACACAGCCAAAAATAGAAGTAAATTTTGCCATTTGCAGCAACATGGATGGAGATTAGTATGCTTAATAAAGTAAGTCAGAGAAAGACGAGTACAGTGTGATATCGTTGATATGTGGAATCTAAAAATAATAAAAATGGATATGCAAAACAGAAACAGACTCACAGTTATACAAACAAACTAGTGGTTACCAGTGGGCAGAGGTGGGGGGAGAAGCAAATTAGGGGTATAGGATTAAGAGGTACAAACTATGTATAAAATAGATAAGCAACAAAGATATATTGTATAGGACATGGGCTTACAGCCATTATCTTGTAATAACTTTTAATCAAGTATAATCTGTAAAAATTACTGGATCACTATGCTGTATACCTGAAACCAATATAATATTTCAAGTAAATTATACTTTAATTTTTTAAAATAAATTAAATAAAAATATAAATAATTAGGTAGAGGAGCTGAATACATATTTTGCCAAAAAAAAAAAAATTACAGATGGCCAAAAGGCACATGGAAACATGAGCAACATCATTAATCATCAGGGAAATGCAAATCAAAACCACAAAAAGATATCACCTTACTGTTGTCAGAAGGGCTATCATCAAAATGACAAAAATTAAAAAGTGTTCCTGAGGATGTGGAGAAAAGAGATCTCACCTGCATTGTTCATAGGAATGTAATTCAGTGCAGCCACTATTGAAAACAGTATAGAGGGTCCTGAAAATAAATATAAAAAATAAAACTACCGTGTGACATAGCAATTCCACTTTTCGTTATTTATCTAAAGAAAACAAAACAAAAAACTAATTTAAAGAGATATATACACCACTATATTCATTGCAACATTATTTACAATAGCCAATATATGGTAGCAACCAAAATGTTCAATAATAGATAAATGGATAAAAAAGTGATATATATATATATGTATATGCATGTATACACATATATACATATGCACACATATACATATACATGTATACACATATACATATATACGTATATAGTTATATACATTACTCATCCATAAAAAAGCTGAAATCTTGCCATTTGTGACAACATGGATGGACCTAGAGAGTATTATGCTAAGTGAAGTCACAAAGAAAAAGACAAATACCACATAATCTCACTTATATGTGGAATGTGAAAACAAAACAAACACAACAAAACCAGTCTTATAGACACAATGAACAAATTGAGGATTGCAAGAGGTGAGATGGGTGGGTGTTGGGCAACACAGGTGAAGGGGAGTAAGAAGTACAAAATTCCAGTTATAAAATTAAAAAGTGGTAAGAATTTAATATACAATACAAAAATATGGTTCATGATATTGAAATAACTTTGGATGGGGACACATGGATACTACAATCATCATGGTGATCATTTTGTAATATACTTAAATGTTGAGTCATTATGTTGTACACCTAAAACTAACACCATATTGTATGTCAACAATTCTTCAATTAAAAAAATAAGAAAGAAAGAAAAAGGATGCATGCTCTGACACCATTTTACCTGAGCCATTTCTTGGGAGTGTGTTTGTAATGAATAGTCCTGGGGAAAGAGGTAATGTTTCTCCCTCAGATAAACAGGAAGCTTGCTAACCTCTCATATTGAAAGCAGTGGAGTGTGCAAACTCAGTGTTCCTCAGTGTAACACAACCAAGTACATACATAGTACCCAACTGGATCCCTCTGTGTCATCCCTGTGGGAACTGAGAGGGATGGAGAACCAATAAAATATTATGCTCATGCTTGCTGTGCCATAAATAATAAAATCTTTTCTCTCTAAAAAAATTTTCTATTAAACAACGTAACTTTGCAACTAAAGGAACCAGAAAAAGAACAAACTAAGCGCAATGAAGGAAGAATAAAATAAATAATAAGGATTAGAGCAGTTATAAAAGTAACAGATACTACAAAAATAGTAGAAAGATTAATAATATTTAGGAGGTTATTTTTGGAAAAGATGAACAAAATTGACAAACTGTTAGCTAGAATAACTAAGAAAAAGAGAGATCAAAAGCTTTTACATTTAATTAGATCCCATTTGTTTATTTTTGTTTTTATTTTCATTACTCTAGGAGGTGGATCAAAAAAGATCTGGCTGCGATTTATGTCAAAGAGTGTTCTGCCTCTGTTTTCCTCTAAGGGTTTTATAGTGTCCAGCTTTACATGTAGGTCTTTAATACATTTTGAGTTTATTTTTTGTGTGGTGTTAAGGAGTATTTTAATATCATTCTTTTACCTGTAGCTGTCCAGTTTTCCCAGCACCACTTATTAGAATGGGAGAAAATATTGTCAAACGAAGCCACCGCCAAGGGATTAAATCTCTGAAATATATAAACAGCTCATGCAGCTCAAAATGAAGAAAAAAAAAAACCCAATCAAAAAATGGGTGGAAGATCCAAATAGACATTTCTCCAAAGAAGACATACATATGGCCAAAAAGCACACGAAAAGATGCTCAACATCACTAATTATTAGAGAAATGCAAATCAAAATTACAATGAGGTATCACCTCACACTGATCAGAATGGCCATCATCCAAAAAATCTACAAACAATAAATGCTGGAGAGGGTGTGGAAAAAAGGGAACACTACTACACTGTTGGTGGGAATGTAAATTAGTACAGTCACTATGGAGAACAGTATGGAGGTTCCTTAAAAACCTAAAAATAGAACTACCATATGACCCAGCAATCCCACTCCTAGGCATATACCTGGAGAAATCCATAATTCAAAAAGATACACGCACCCCAATGTTCACTGCAGCACTATTTACAATAGCCAGGACATGGAAGCAACCTAAATGTCCATCAACAGAAGAATGGATAAAGAAGATGTGGTACATATATACAATGGAATATTACTCAGCCATAAAAAGAACAAATTAATGCCATTTGCAGCAACATGGATGGACCTAGGTATTGTCATCTGAGTGAAATAAGTCAGACACAGAAAGACAAATATTATATGATATCACTTATATGTGGAATCTAAAGAAAGGGTACAAAAACAGAAGTAGAGTCACAGATGTAGAAAACAAACTTATGGTTACCAGGGAACAAGGTGGGGGAGGGATAAATTGGGAGATTAGGATTGACATATACACACGACTATATATAAAATAGATAACTAATAAGGACCTACTGTATAGCACAGGGAACTCTACTCAGTACTCTGTAATGGCCTATATGGGAAAAGAATCTAAAAAAGAGTGGATATATGTATATGTGTAAGTGATTCACTTTGCTGTATACCTGAAAATAACACAACACTGTAAATCAACTATACTCCAATAAAAATTAGAAAAGAGACCAAATATATGTATATATTTGTATTTGTGTGTGTGTGTGTGTATATATATATATATATATACACATATATATACATATATATGTATGACTTCTCTTCTTCTCTCATATGTATATAAAGGCATTACAATGATGTGACAGGAATACAAAGAACAATAGGAGACTACTAACTATTAACAATCATACACAAACAACTTGGATTACCTAGAAAAAAATGGACAAATTCCTAGAAATGGACAACCTACTGAGACTAAATAATTAAGAAATAGAAAATCTGAACAGACCAGTAATGAGTAAAGAGAATAAAATATTATTGAAAAACCTCTCAATAAATAAAATTCCATGACCAAACGGTTTCACTAGGGAATTATACTAGATATTCAAAGAGAAATTAAAGCCAATACTTCTCAAATACTTCCACAAAATTAAAGAGGAGGGGACAATTTCAAACCATCTTATGAGGCATTAACCCAATATCAAAACCAGAAAAGGACACTATGAGAAAAGTACAGGTCAATATTCCTGAAAAACATGGATGAAATATACTCAAAATACTGGCAAACCAAATTCAACAGCACATTAAAAGGATCATTCAGCATGGTCAAGTGGGATTTTTGCCTGGATGCAAGGATGGCTCAATGCTTGCCAATCAATAAATGTGATATATCACATTAAGAGAATAAAGGGAAATATGGTAATATTAATAGTTACAGCAAAACTATTCGACAAAATCTAACCTCCTTTCATGATAAAGACTTTCAAGAAATTAGTTATTAAGGAATATATCTCAAAATATTAAAAGTCATATGACAAGCCCAAAGCTAACAACATACTGAGTTATGAATCCTGAAAGCTTTTCTTCTAAGATTCAGAGCAAGACAAGGTTACCAATTCTTGCCACTTCTATTCAGCATGGTACTGGAATTCCTAGCCAGAGCAAATAGGCAAGAAAAATAAATAAAATAAATCCAAATCATAATGGTAAAGCTAAACTTTCTCTGTTTGCAGAGGACATGTTCTTATATCTAGAAAACCCTAAAAATGCCACCTCCAAAAAATGTTAAAACTAATAAATGAATAGAGTAAGCTCCAGGATACAAATTCAACTTACAAAACTCATTTGTGTTTCTACATGCTAACAACAGAAACTATCAGGAAAAGTTTTTAAAAATTCCCATTTACAATAGCACCAAAAATAATAAAATACTTAGGGATAAATTTAACCAAGAATGTGAAAGATCTGTACACTGAAAACTATAAAATATTGATGAAAGAATTTGAAGAAGACACAAATAAACAGAAAGATAGCCCATGTTAATGGACTGAAAAAATTAATATTGTTAAAATGTCCATAGTACACAAAGAAATCTACATATTTAATGCAATCTGTGTCAAAATTCCAAGAGTAATTTTCACAGAAAATAGAAAAAGAAATCCTAAAATTTATATGGAAACAAAAAAGACCCAAAATGTCCAAAGCCATCTTGAGCACAAAGAGCACAGCTGAAGGCATCATGCTTCATAATTTCAAACTATATTGCAAAGCATAGTAATCAAAGCAGTATGGTAGTAGTATAAAAACAGGCATACAGAACAACGAAACAAAATATAGACCTCAGAAATAAATCCATATATTTACAATCAACTGATCTTTGATAAAAGTGGCAGGAATATACAATATATCCTTACATTAAATTATTTACATAAATGCAAGCTAGATGGATCAAGTGATAAGAAAGAAATTTGAAAACATGAAAACATTCAATAAAAATTTTTAAATAAACACTGTGACTTCAGAACAGGGGAGGATTTATTTAGGAAGATACAAAATGCAAACTACAAAGGAGTATATTAATACTCTGACATTAAATTAGTAAATGCTGTCTTGAAACAGTTTAATCTTTAAAATGGAAGGATATATTGTAAATAACCATCATCCAGAACAAAATAAGGTCCAGAATAGATTAAAAAAGAAAAATTTTATAAACAATTGAAAATAACTCACAAATAACAGAATTATGACTATGACCGGGCAATTTACAGAGAACTAACTTAAGGTGGTGAGCAATATATTCCACTATAAACACCATCATTAGTAATCAAAGAAATGCAAATAAAATCAACCACATATCATATACATATAATTCATAAAAATTTGGACATTAACCAGAAGGGTTGTTGATGTGGGAAAATGGAGACTCTCTTCCAGGTTAGTGTTGGTGGGATGGATTTAGTCATTCTGGAAGATAGAAAAAATGGTCTGATGGAGTAAACTTGAAGATACACAAAAAAGATGCAGCAGCAATTCCATTCCTCACATTCTGTTTATAACAACAAAGATATGTGCCTAAAACTATTCACAGCAGCAGCGCTAGTGAAAGGGAAATATTCATCAGTGAATCTATGTAAAGAAACAACAATAAAACACAATGACCTAGAGATACATGTGTCAAGACGGTAACTTTTCAGAAACAAGTATCAGACTGAAAACAAAACATGCAGAATTAGTGTACTGGCACATGCACAAAATGAGTATTAATTGGGGGAAGAGCAGAAGGTTGTAGGGGTGTTGTTTAATGGTCAAGTAGTGTTCCAACTCATCCCCACATGGAGAAATAGGTATATGGAGGACTTCTGTCTCTGAGACTGTATGACTTTTTGTTTTAATGGCAAGAACATAAATTTTTTAAAATATTATTTTATTGAAGTATAGTTGATTTACAATGTTGTGTTCAATTCTGCTGTATAGCAAAGCAATTCAGTTATGCATACATATACTTTTTCACATTCTTTTCCATTATGGTTTATTACAGGATATTTAATATAGTTCCCCATGCTATACAGTAGGGCCTTGTTGTTTATTCTATATATAATAGTTTGCATCTGTTAATCCCAAACTCCCAATCCATCCCTCCCTCACCTTTTCTCCCCCTTGGCAACCACAAGTCTCTATGTCTGGTTCTCTATGTCTGTGAGTCTCTTTCTATTTCCTAGATAATTTGTGTCATATTTTAGATTCCACATATAAGTGATGTCATATGGTATTTGTCTTTTTCTGACTTACTTCACTTAGTATGCTAATCTCTAGGTCCATCCATGTAGCTGCAAATGGCATTATTTCATTCTTTTCTATGGCTGTATACATACACACACACACACACACACACACACATACACACACCACATCTTCTTTATCCATTCATCTGTCAATTGACATTTACGTTTCCATGTACTGGCTTTTGTAAATAGTGCTGCTATGAACATAGGGGTGCATGTTTGTATTTATACAAATTATAGTTTTTTCTGGATATATGCCCAGGAGTGGGGTTGCTGCAGAATATGGCAACTCTCTTTTTAGTTTTTTGAGGATCCACCATACTGTTTTCCATAGTGGCTGCACCCATTTACATTCCCACCAACAGTGCAAGAGGGTTCCCTTTCTCCACACCCTCTCCTGCATTTGTTATTTGTAGATTTTTTAATGATGTTCCTTCCGACTGGTGTGAGGTGGTATCTCATTGTCCAACTTCCCCAGCAACACTTGCTGAAGAGAATATCTTTTCCCCATTGTATATTCTTAGCTCCTTTGTCTAAGATTAATTGGCTATAGATGTGTGGGTTTACTTCTGGGTTCTGTATTCTGTTCCATTGATCCATATGTTTGTTTTTGTGCCAATACCACACTGTTTTGATTCCTGTAGCTTTGTAGTATTGTCTGAAGTCTGGAAGGGTTATGCCTCCTGCTTTGTTCTATTTCCTCAGGTTTCTTTGACAACTCTGAGTCTTTTATGGTTCCATATAAATTTTAGAATTATTTGTTCTAGTTCTGTAAAAAATGTCATGAATAATTTGATAGGGATCACATCAAATCTGTAGGTTGCTTTGGGTATTATGGCCATTTTAACAGTATTAATTCTTCCAATCCAAGAGCATGGGATATCCCTTTCTTTGAATCATCTTCAATTTCCTTTATTAATGTTTTGTAGTTCTCAGCATATAAGTCTTTCACCTACTTGGTGAAGTTTATTCCTAAGTATTTTATTGTTTGATGTGATTTTAAAGGGGATTGTTTGCTTACATTCCCTTTTTGATATTTCATTGTTAATGTAAACAAATGCAATCTATTTCTGTATGTTAATCTTGTATCCTGCTACCTTGCTGAATTTGTTTATCAGTTCTAGTAGTTTTGTGTGGAGTCTTTAGAGTTTTCTATATATAATATCGTGTAATCTGAATATAATGACAATTTTACCTCTTCCCTTCCAATCTGGATACCTTTTCTTTTCCTTGTCTGATTGCTGTGGCTGGGACTTCCAATACTATGTTGAACAGAAGTGGTGAGACTGGGCATCCTTGTCTTGTTCCAGATTTTAGTGGGAAGTCTTTCACCTTCTTACCATTGAGTATTACATTGGCTGTGGGTTTATGATAAATAGCTTTTATTATGTTGGGATATGTTCCCTCTCTGCCCACTTTCATAAGGGTTTTTATCAAGAGTAGATGTTAAATTTTAGGAAATGCTTTTTTTGCATCTCTTGAGATGATCATTTGGATCTTGTCTTTTAATGTTGTGGTCGTTGATGTGGCGTATCACATTGATTTGTGTATGTTGAATCATCCTTGTGACCCTGGGATAAATCCAATGTGGTCATGGTATATGATTTTTTATGTTATTTGATTTGGTTTGTTAATATTTTGTTAGTAGTTTTTGCATCTATATTCATCAGAGATATTGGTCTGTAATTTTATTTATTTATTTATTTATTTATTTATTTATTTATTTATTTATTTATTTATTTTTTGGGTAGCATCTTTGTCTGGTTTTGGTATCAGGGTGATGCTGCCTTCATAGAATGTCTTTGGGTGTAGTGCTTCCTATTCAATCTTTTGGAAGAGGTGGAAAACAATTTGTTTAAGTTCTTCTTTGTATGTTTGGTAGAATTTGCCTGTGAAGCCATCTGGTCCTGGACTTTTGTTGGGAGGGAATTTTTTAAATTACAGATTCTACTTCACTTCTAGTGATAGGTCTGTTACAATTGTCTATTTCTTCTTGGTTGTCGAATTTGTTGCCATATAATTGTTCATAGTATTCTCTTGTGTTTTTCTTGTTGTTGCTGTTGCTGTTATTTCTGCAGTATTGGTTGTAGTTTCTCCTCTTTTATTTCTTATTTTGTTTGAGTCCTCCCTCTTTTCTTCTTGGTGAGCCTGGCCAGAGGTTTGTCAATTCTGTTTACCCTTTCAAAGAACAAGCTCTTGGTTTTATTAATTTTTTTCTATTTTTTAAATCTCTATTTTATTTATTTACTCTCTGGTCTTTATTATTTCCTATTAACTTTTTCCATTTTAATTATAATATGTCTTGGTGTAGGTCTGTTAGGGTTCATGTTGTTTAGGACGCTCTGTGTTTTCTGTACCTGGATATCTGTTTCTTTCTTTAAGTTTGGGAAGTTTTGATACTTTCTTCAAATACATTTTTGATCCCCTTTTCTCTTTTTTCTCCTTTGGGGATCCCTACTATGTGTAGATTGACATGCTTTATAATATCCCACAGGTCTCATATTGCTTTTATTTACTTTATTTATTTATTTATTTATTTATTTATTTTCATTTGGCTTTCTGTCTGATGTTCTGATTGGGTGATTTTCATTACTCTATTTTCCAGATCACTTATTCACTCTTCTGCATTATTCATTCTGTTATTCTTTGCCTTTAGCTCAGCTTCTGTCTTGACAAATGAGTTTTCTAAGTTTTCTCACTTCCTCTTCATACTTTCTTATTCCTTTTTACAATAATCTGCATTTCTGTCCCTAGCCATTCTTAATTCCCTCAATATTTTCCTTATCTCTTTTTTGAACTTGGTGTCTATTAGCCTGAATAGGTCTGTTTTATTGTTTGTTCTTCCGGAGAAATTCACTTGATCTTTTAATTAGGAGTGCTTCTTCTGCTTCTTCATTTTACTTATATTTTTCTTACTCTATGAGTTTAGGAGAAACAATGATCTACTTTGGTCTTAGAGGGCTGTTTTTATGTGCAAGCATCCCTCTGTAGCCTGTGTGAATTTAATATTTTTGGTATGATGGCTGTTGTTAGTATGAATGCCTGCTACGTCTTTCCTCAGTGTGTGTGGCCATTATCTCCTTGATATGGGGTGTGACTGGTGGTGTGGTGACCAGTGCCTGCACTGGATATTGTATGGGGCCTCCTCTTTGCTCGGTGGGTGTCACAGCTCTGTCAGGGGAAGGGTCTGCTCCCTAGTTGTTGGAGTAGAAGACCCCAGATTCATTTCTAAGCTGCAGTGTGAGGTAGGTTGTATTGAAGTACTCCTGCTGGGAGAGGGGCCACTGAGTATTCCTCCTCTGGAGCTGTCCACCAGGGAGCATTCTCTGTGGCATCACCTGTCACCCACTGTGTGGGCTAACAATGTACACTGTTGTTGGCATTGCCCTTGGTCCCACCTCAACTGTGGGAATGCAGGCAATAGGCCCTGGTGTCCCTCAGGTGCACTGCTCACAAAGCAACCCATGCAGATCCACAGGGGCTGATCCACTGAAGTCAGGTACCAGGACTGCAGTAGCTGCACACCTGGACCCACCATGGGAGCAATGAAAGCAGGCCACACCCCAGCCCAGCCCAGCCTCCATGTGCCTGTTCCCACAAGGCCCACAGCTGCTAAGGCCAGACCCATTCCAGCCACGGGAGCATCCACTGTCCACTCAGATGCCCCACAGGCACTAAGTTTACAAAGTCAGTGCAGTGGTGTAGATCCATGGATTGCACAGCTGCAGGGAGCAGGCTTAGGTTTCAGCCCTGCTTTCTAAGGTGCATGGTCCCTGGAGATCAGCTCTGATTTCAGCCCTGCCTCCACACATGGGGAATCTGCTGGCTGGTGTTTGCGCTCTCCCAGAGCTCACAGGGATGGCACCAAGAAAGAGGCTGCTATGGTGGCCATACATCTCCCTTCATGTCCCTCAACAGTGGTGCATTACTTCTATGGCAGGCCCAGGTTTCTTCTGCATACACACCTGTTTGTGGCTGTACCACACTCCAGACCCTTCAGGCTGTCTTCATGCAGTCAACCGCAGTTCTCTCCTCCACTCTGTCCTTGAAACCCAAGTTTTGGCATCTAGCCCCTGCATGTACCAGCAGGCATGCTTCTTAGGCTGGGAACTGCAGCGAGGTAGCACAGATCCTCTGTGCCAGTCTCTCTCTGTCTTGCCTGCTGCAAACTTGCCACTGTCTTCTCCTTCAAGCCTCTGAAACTCCCTTTCTGTCCCAGCTGATCTCCCTGCCAGTGAAGGGGCTTCCCAGGGGAGGGAACCTATCCTCTTTCACAGTTTCCTCCCAGGGGTGCAGGTCCTGTCTGGTTTCCTTCCCTTTCTTTTTTTTCTTTCATCATATCTGGTTACGTGGAGATCATTCTTGCACTTCTGAGAACATGAGATCTTCTGCTAGTGTTCAGTAGGTATTCTGTGAGGACTGTTTCACATGTAGATGTATTCTTTCTGTATTTGTGGGAGGAGATGAGCTCCATGTCCTTCTATTCCACTGTCTTCATTTGATGTCTATGACATTTTTGCCTTTTATCTTCTACTTCAGGAAATCAAATGATCAATGCCTAAATGAGACTGACAGAGGCCCAAGGACACAGCAAATATCAAGGTCATTACAGAAACATCAGCCCCATAGAATCCCTGAAGCCCAGAACCTGAAGAAGCAAAAGAGGGGACAAACCGCCTTAAAAAAGACATTAGTCATGTGTACTCCCTGCAAGAGTGTATCAAAGGGCTTGTTTCCACTGATTTTGACAAGAGATACTACAAAGACACTTTAAATTTCCAATATAATAGGGAAAGAAACTATTATGTTGGCATTCTAATGTATTTTCCCCTGAACATCATTGAAGCTGGGTGCCTCTTCATATGTAAAATTATCATTTTTATTTCTTTTACAGTGAAATTTAATTTCATATGTTCAAAATATTTTTATTTTTTCACTTCTGTTTTTTCTCTTCACTGAGACTCAATTCAAACATAATTTATGTATATGGTATCTTCTCCCACGGCATTCTTGCAAGCCAATTACTGTCCACACGGTCCATAAAAAAGCTGTCAAGAAATTTGTTTTCACAGGTCACCTACCACTCAAGACACCTGATATGAGGGCATCTGCCATGCACAGCCTTTCATCAAGTGCTCTGTACTGAGCTCTTTGCTATAAACTTGTAGACATCATTATTCCCTCACAACCTGTACCCAAGTACATTGGCCAGTGCTCAGATATCATTGCCAAGCTGACAGACCACAAGCTTTGTATTTTCTGCTATGATGTTCCCGAGCTTGCCACCAAGACATTTGGTCTGGACCATGTCCTCAACCACAAGGCACAACTCAAGTGTCTTGAAGTAGACTCAATGCCCAGACCATAGCCTGTCAAACATAAATTTGGCCAAGACTCCAAGTTCAGGCACCAGGCAAAAGACCTGCCCAGGGCTCCATCCAGACTTGCTAGAACCTCCCCTACACCCTATACCCCTCCCCCCACAAAAAAAGTAAGACTCAGGTCCTTTTTATCCTCTGAGGATACCCAGATACCTGACCTGTTGAGTTGTCCATAGTCTCCACCCTCTTCCCAGTACAAGTGGACTTGGATACAAACAGGCACACCAGATGACCATGAGGAAATCTGCCCCACTGCTAAGCACTGACCCCCAGCCTCACCTCATCTCACCTGAGCCCAATCCAGGCCTGCACTGTCCTCCAGCCCCCACCATGTATGCATGTCCCAGACCAACCCCTCAGAGCTGCTCTCATGAGATGGGACAGGGGATGGGGCACTGGGTCCAGGTTCAGAACGACCCTTGCATTTCGTCCTCCTGAGAAGCCTCCCCTGCAAGTCGTAGGTCTCACATCCTGGAGGAATCTGAGTGACACTGATGCACGTCCCAGTCCATGTTCTCCTTGCGGACCTCCTGGTCTCTTCTGAGGGGAGTGACCCACACACACACACACACACACACACGGCAGAGAAGCCTCAGCCTCCAGGCTAACATATCTTGGACGTGACTACTGAAGTAGGAGAGAGAAGAAAAGAGCAGACTTTGTCTCAGGAATCAGCACTCCCCCAGCTGTGGGATACGTAAGACTTTCGGAACACCAAATAATACTGAGGGTTTCACAGCCCACTTCATGTAACGTTATGAATTACGTAACTTTAACTTACGCTTTAAAAGGAGATTACCAAACTGTCATATAAAGTATTTAGTAAATTAGAAAATTTTTAATTGTTTGCTAATCCTTTCACAGTGTATAAATCACTATGCTGTACAGCTCCAACTTCTACAGTACTGTATGTCGATTATATCTCAATAAAACTGAGAGGAAAATATTAGTAAATTAATAAGAAACTGAGTCAACACATTGGAAAATATAAAGCTATGTCAGTAGGAAAGCTATTAATTAATTTAAATTATTTGTATTCCATGTGCAAGTGACTGGTATTTGGGAAACTCTGGATAAAATAGACACCTATGGGAATGAAAAGGTCTGTACTTTTTAAGCTGAGCCTTTCCTGAAACTAGAATTTTTGTCTCTGAGAGAGTTGAACTGATAACCATAATGGAGGATACTGTCTTCATTTTATATGCTTTATTTATTAAAAATCACTTGAAATGACATTTGGTTAGTTTCTTCATGATTAGATCCTCCCAATGTGATATATTGTACAAATATTCTCACTTCCAATCATCTTTTATAAGTTTTTTCTTTTTTTTGTCACCAAGTTTTATTGAGTGTAAAAGAGGACCTTCACAGTCTCAGTGTAGTCTATGTCCCTGAACTGTGTTCAGATTTCAGACCTTAGGCATAACTCTGGCCTCCTGGTCAGAAAGTGCATTTTAACAGTATTTTCATGTGACTTACATGTACTTTTTTTTTTTTTTAACTAAGTAGGGCAAGTGTACTTATTCTCAGTTTGATAGCATTTTGAATAAGCTATCCTTTAAAAATCTTTTAAAAATAATGATGCCCAGAAATACTAATTTACTGAATCCTTTTAAGTCCTGGGCATGGGAATTTTTTAATGTTTTCCAAGTAATAATGATGTAAAGCAAAGAGAACTCCTGGAGGTGAAGAACAAGGGTGACAGCTCCCTGATTTCTTCTTGTCTTTTTCCAGCATGGGAAGAAACTATGACCTGGGTCAAGAAACTGTGGGTGTTTTATAGAGAGTGGGGTTCTGTTAGGAGGGGCAAAGGACCTAATCATTTTTCCATGTGAGAATCTATCACATGGAAGTGTCTCTCTCTCTCTAGGACTTCTTCTCAATGAAGGAAGAATGGGAGACTTCAAGTGGCCTCCTAGTTGAGGCCTCAAGACCAATGAAAAGATAAAAGCAAAGTAAAGGAAGTTCAGGGTGAGTTACTCACTTTGACTTGAATATACTTCAGTAAGGAGTTACATCGGCATTATGATTGAATGAGATGTGCCTCATCATACCCCCCTTTAACAACAACTTGGCTTCACTCACAGACCAAAGTGTCTTTGTGGGCAAAGTGTCTTTGTCTCTGTGAAATCCGGCACCATACATCAAGGGGAACATGAGGAGTCTCACCCACCCGTGCACAGGGTGTTAGGCACAGAGAACTCAGTCCCAGCTCTGAACCTTGCGGTCATGTTAACTGGCTCCACACCCTCTTGGCTACAGCCTAGGGGTACCTGGAAAATCCTGTTTTAATCCATCTCTCATGAACAAAAGAGCCTTTGTGGATATTCAGGTTTCTTGTAGAGAAGTACTAACACAATAGTGGGGGAAAAAATATGTGCGAGTTTGGATGAATTGAACACAGTAAAAGGAATAGTTTCACTTTACCAACATCATGCCTCCCCCAGTACTGAACAACTTAGGGCCAAGAGGGCTCTTCCTGGCCCATGATTTCTCCTGCAGAGGCAAATGAGAGCATGTGAGTGAACATGTGGCTTCTCCAACTGTGTGGGGTGCTACCCAAAAGGCCAACTGATTTCTTGCCCCATCCAGAGTGCTGGATTAGGAGGTGCATGACTGGGGGTGGGTGGGAAGAGGTAGCAGGTAGGAAGGCATTGATGTGCTGCAGATTCTACCTGCTATATCACAGACTCCATCAAGAAGTCCAACCATGAGCGAATAGGGGTGCCTCACCCATGGATCCTCCCAGCTGACTGATGGGCACCCTCAGTGCTCTGCACACCTTACCAACACAAATCCCCACACTGTGGCCAGTTCACCATGCGTGCTCCCAACCAAGGCAGTGAGGGCAAGCTTTGGCAGACAGCCTGAGAAAACACACAGAAGGCTGACTCACATCTGTAGGCCAGAGACAGACCATAAATTTCTACATTAGCACTACCCTTATGAGAAGAAACAGGGCTCCATCAGCCCCCAGTGTGTTGTGTTGCAAGATCAAAATACAGCAAATAAGCTCAAGAATTCTGCCAAAAGATGAAATAAGAAGTGTGAAACAGTTTTATCCATAGAAGGTCTGAGAAAGCCTCAGAATTCCTACATCCAGAGGGCTGACAGAAGGTGTTTCTCTCCTGAAGACAATTTGTAAATGCTGGAGTAGGTGGCTGCTACTTCAAAAGTGATGACAGCAGCACAGGATGCCAGCACAGGATGCTAACACAACTAAAGGATTACAAAAGGCTTCCAGTTATTAATCCCAAAGATTTTGAAACCTGCAATCTACATAACAAATAATTCAAAAACACTGTTATAAAAAAACCAAAAGACAATTCAATGAAATCAGAAAAAACATGAAGAAAACAAAAATAGACAAAAACAAAAAAGAACCAGAAACATCCTGGAGCTGAAATGAAAAATGCAATAGAAAAATCTATAGCTACAATAGCTTTTAAAAAAATATGCTGAATTGGTGACCCCCCAGTGGCGCAGTGGTTAAGAATCCACCTGCCAATGCAGGGGACATGGGTTCGATCCCTGGTCTGGGAAGATCCCACATGCCATGGAGCAACTAAGCCCGTGTGCCACAACTACTGAGCCTGTGCTCTAGAGCCCATGAGCCACAACTACTGCGCCCTCGTGCCACAACTACAGAAGCCCACGCACCTAGAGCCCATGCTCTGCAATAAGAGAAACCACCACAATGAGAAGCACATGCACTGCAATGAAGAGTAGCCCCCGCTTGCCGCAACTAGAGAAAACCCGCACGCAGCAATGAAAACCCAACAGAGCCAAAAATAAATAAAATAAATTTTTTTTAAATGCCAAATAAAATGAACTATATTGTAACATTAAAAATATAAAGGGAGAATTAAAAATGGAACATTTGTAGGCCTACAAAGATAAGTTTCTATCAGCATAAAATGGACTGTTTTAACTATGAGATATTTTATGTATGCCTCATGGGAAACCCAAAGCAAACATTTTTAGTAGAATCACAAACACTAAAAAAGGACACAGAGCATACCAACATGGTAAACCACCAACTACAAACACAGAGAGAACCAGAGGGGAAAAAAGAAACAGTGGCGATATAAAAGAATCAGAAAGCAATTAATAAGATGGCAATAATAAGTCCTTACATATCAAAATTCACTCTAAATGTAAATGGATTTAATTCACAAATTAAAGCCACAGAGTGGCTGGATGTATAAAATATATATAAGGCACAATTATAGTCTGAATATAAGATACTCATTTCAGCTTTAAGACACACATATACTCAAAATAAAGAGATGGAATATTATATTCCATGCAAGTGGAAGCCAAATAACGTGGGGGTAGCCATAATTATATCAGACAAAACAGACTTGAGGGCTTCCCTGGTGGCGCAGTGGTTGAGAGTCTGCCTGCCAATGCAGGGGACGCAGTTCAAGCCCTGGTCCGGGAAGATCCCACATGCCACGGAGCCGCTGGGCCCATGCGCCACAGCTGCTGGGCTTGTACTCTAGAGCCCGCGAGCCACAGTTGCTGAGCCCATGTGCTACAACTGCTGAGGCCTGCCGCCTAGAGCCTGTGCTCTGCAACGCCTCACTCGCGGCAACTGGAGAGGGCCCAAGCACAGCAATGAAGACCCAATGCAGCCAAAAATAAATAAATTAAATAAATAAATTTTTTAAAAAAACAGACTTTAAGCCAAGAACAATATCAAGACACAAAGTCATAATATAATGATACAAAGGTCAATATATCAAGAAGATATAACAACTGTAAATATATACACACCCAACATCAGAGCACCTAAATATATTAAGCAAATGCTGACATATCTGAAGGGAGAAATAGGCAATACGATAATAATAGGGAACTTCAATACTCCTCTCTCAGCAATGGATAAATCATCCATATAGTAAATCAATAAAAAAACACTGGTCTATACGTTACACACAATGGACTTAACAGGCATATGTAGAACATTCCATCCAGCAACTTGTTCTCAAGTGCACGTGGAACATACTCGAGGATAGATCATATGATAAAATGCAATGACGTCTTAGCAAATTTAAGAAGATCAAAATCATACCAACTATCTGAACACAATGATATAAACCTAGAAATCAACAAGAGGATATCTGGAAAATCTACAAAGATGGGAAAACTACACAGTACACTTCCAAAAAAGTCAATGAGTCAAAAAGAAATCAAAAGGAAAAATTTTTTAAAACCTCAAAACAAATGATAATGGAGACACAACTTACCAAATCCTATGAGATGCTGCAAAAGCAGTCCAGAAAGGAAAGTGTATAGTGATCAGTGCAAATGGTAAGAAATTAGAAAGCGCTTAAATAATCTAACCCTACACCTCAAGGAACTAGAAAAAAAAGAAATTGATCCCAAAGTCAGAAGTGGGAAGACTATAATAAAGACTAGAGTGGAAATAAACAAAATAGATACAAGAAAATCAATAGAAAGGATCAACAAACTAAAAGCTGGATTTTCAAAAATATAAAACTCACAAAATTTTAGCTAGACTAGGAAAAAAGAGAGAAGACTCAAAATTAGAAATGCAAGAGGAGACATGACCACGATACTACAGAAATACATAGGATCATAAGAGACTACTATGAACAATTATATGCCAACAAATTAGATATCCTACAAGAAACTCGTAGTTCCTAGAAACACACTACCTACCAAAATTGAATCAGGAAGAAACAGAAAATGTAAACAAACCAATAACAAGGGATTGATTCAGTAATCAAAACACTCCCAACACAGAAAACTCAAGGACCAGATCACTTTACTGGTTAATTCTACCAAGACTATGAAGAATTAACACCAGTAATTCTCAAACTCTTCCAAAAAAAAACTGAAGAGAAAGGAATACTTCCAAACTTGTTCTATGAGGCCAGCATTTTCATGACACCAAAGCCAGATGAAGACTCTGTAAGAAAAGAAAACTACAGGCCAATAAAACTGATTAATATAGATGCCAAAATTCTGAATAAAATATTAGCAAATCAATTTCAACAATACATTAAAAGGACTATACACTGTGACCAAGTGGGATTTATCACTGGGATGTAAGAATGGTTCAACATACACAAATGAATATGCGAGATACATCACAGTAATACAGTAAAAATAAAAATCACACGATCATTTCATTAGATGCAAAAAAAGCATTGAACAAAATGTATCTTTCTATGATTAAAAACTGAACAGATTGAAGATCGGGGGAACATACCTCAACATAATTAAGGCCATATGTAACAAGCCCACAGCTAACATCACACTCAGTGGTAAAAAGGTAAAAGCTATTCCTCTAAGATCAAGAACAAGACAATGATGCCCACTTAATCACTCTTATTCAGTATAGTACTGCAAGTATTGATATTAGATGGAGCAATTAGGCAAGACAAAGAAAGGCATCTAATTAAGAAAGGAAGAACTAAAATTGTCATTATTTGAAGATGATATGATTTTCTATATAAAAATCCTAAGGAATCAACAAAAATATTGTAACTAATCAACAAAGTAGGCAAAATTGCACTGTATAAAATCAACATACATAATCAGTTGTATTTCTACACACAAATAGTAAAACATCTCTCTGAAAAAATAAAGAAAACTATCTAATTTAAAATAGCATCAAAAATAATAAAACACTTAGGAATAAATTTAACAAAGCTGTGAAATTTCTCTGCATTGAACACTACAAGATATTCCTAAAATAAATTGAAGACTCTAACAAATGGGAAGATACCCTATGCTCATAGATTGGAGGAATTTCTAAGATTAAAAAGTCCTTAGTCCAACACCATCTGTAGATTAAAAGAAACTACTCTCAAAAATCCAATGACATTCTCCACAGAAATTGAAAAATCAATTCTAAACTTTCTACTGAACCAGAAAAGAACTGAATAGCCACAACAAATCTGAGAAAGAAGAAAACCAGAGTCATCACAGTTCCTAATTTCAAACTCTACTACAATTTATACTATTTAAAACAGTATGGTACTGGCATCAAAATAGACACCCAGACCAAAGGGACAGAATAAAGAACCCAGAGTTAAGCTCCCACATATAAGGTTAACTAATTTTTGACAAGGTAGCCAAGAACAACCATGGGGAAATAATAATGTCCTCAAAAACTGGTGTTGGAAAACCTGGATAAACACAAGCAAAAAATAAATTTGTACCCCTATCTTAACCACTAACAAGAATTAACTCAAGATGGACCAAAGACTTGAACCTAAGACCTGATACTATAAAAGTCCTTAAAGAAAAGTAAGAAACTCCTTTACATTTGTTTTGATGATGATTTTTTTAAATAAGACAGCAAAAGCACACACACACCAAAAAACAAAAGCAAAAGTCAACAACTGAGAATAAATCAAACTTAAAATCTTCCATACAACAAATAAAAAAAGCAACAAAATGAAAAGTCAACCTACTAAATGGGAAAAAAATGTAAACCCTATACTGGATAAGGGACACATAATTAAAATACATTTTAAAAACCTCATAAAACACACATGAAACCATACAATCCAACGTATGAATGGGCAAAGGAAACAATTTTTTTTTCAAAAAGACATATAGACGACCGACAGGTATATGAAAATGTGGTCATGACAAATCATAAGAACAATGGAAATCAAAACCACAATAAGGTATTACCTCACACCTGTTAGAACGGCTATCACAAAAATGACAAGAGATAATGAGCGTTGGTGAGGATTTGGACAAAAGGATTTTAACACTTGTGAACTGTTAATGGGGATATACTTTGTGCAGCAACTATGGAAAACAATACGAAGTTTTCTCAAAACTTTAAAAATACATATACTATATGATCCAGCAATTCCACTTCTGGGTATTTATCCAAAAAAAATAAAAGCATTAACTTGAAAAGATATATGCACACCCCCATGTTTATTGTAGCATTATCCACAATAGCCAAGATATGGAATCAGCCTAAGTTCCTATCAACTGATGAATGGATAAGACAGATGTGATGTCTATATTTATATATTATCTATATTTACATACACACAATGTATATTATCAGTCATTAGAAAAAAGGAAATTCTACCATTTTCAACATTGACTACTTTGGGTAAATTATGTTGAGATAAGTCAAAAAGAGAAAGAAAAATACTATGTAATATCACCTATACGTAAAATTTTTTAAAAAGCCAAACTCATAAAAACAAGGAGTAGAACGTTGGTTACCAGGGGCTGGGGTGTGGAGAATAGGAGAGATGTTGTTTAAGGGTACAAACTTTTAACTAATAGTAAATAATTCTTAAAGATCTGATGCACAGTCCAGAGAATATAGACAATGGTATTTTCTTATAATCATCAAACTTGCTAAAAGACTAGAACTTAATTTTTCTAAACACAATAAAGAAATAATAAAGATAGCTACTGCTACAATGGCAATCATAGTATAATATGTAAATGTATCAAATCACCATGTTGTACACCTTAAATTCAAATAATATTATTTGATAAATATAAGAAAAAAATAAATGCTAAAAGTATCATCAATATCAAAACAGATCAAGCAGAAGAAATTTTCTGTGAGTTAGAAGACAGTAAGCTGAAAATATCCACTCAGAGGAGAACAAAGAGAAAGACTGAAGAATGACTATGTGATCTATAGGATAAAGTCAAAAGAAACGTTCTGTGAATTATGGAGTTTTAGAAGGAAAAGATAGAGACAGAAGGCTTATTTAAAGAAACAGTAGCTGAGAAATTTCCAAATCAGGGGAGAGATTTGGATATCCAAATTCATCAGTTCATAGGGCACCAGACACACTCAACTCAAAAAAATATCTTCTCCAAAACACAGTATGGTAAAACTGTCAACTGTCAAAAACAAAGAATTTTAAAAGCAGCAAGAGGAGAGAAGCTTATAATTTACAAGAGAACCCTCATAAGGTTATCTGTTGATTTCTCAGCAGAAATCTCACAGGCCAGGAGACAGTGGGATGATAGATTCAAATTGTTCAATAAAAAATGCCAACCAAGAATATCCTCTCCATCATAACTGTCCCTCAAAAATGGAGATTAAAAACTCTTTCCAAAAAAAAAGAAAAAAGAAAAAAAGCTGAGGGAGTGTGTCATCACTAGATCTGCCTTAAAAGAAATTCTAAGAGTTCCTCAAGCTAAAATAAAATAAAATAAATAGTATGACAAAAACATGAGAATACACAACAGATGTGTAAACATAAGTATATAATTAAGGCAGGAATACTTAAATAGTGTGATATGGTGGTGTGTCAACCAGTTAACTTTAGTATAAAGGTTAAAGTATGTGATTATTAAAATAACTGCAGCAATAATCATTTTAATGTATAAACAATACACAAAGAGGTAAATTGTACACCATATACAAAAATTCATGGAAGGAAGTAAAAGCATAGTTTTGTGTTTGTGTGATGGAGTTAAATTGTTATCAACATAAAATAGACTGTTGTATCTATAAGATGTTTTCTGTGAGCCTCATGGAACTGCAAAGCAAAAACATATAGTAGATTCAAAAAATAAAAAGACAAGGAAATCATAATATACCACTACAGAATATCTCTAATTGACAAAGAAAGACAGCAAAAGAGGAAGAAATAAACAAGAAACAGCAAAACATCCAGAAAACAGTAAGATGGCACTGGTTAATCCTTACCTATCAATAATTACTGTAAACATTAATATATTAAATTCCTTAGTCAAAAGTCACAGAGTGGCTAGACAGATAAAAATCCATGATCAAACTATAAGCAGCCTATCAGAGACTCACTTCAGTGTTAAAAACACAAATAGGATCAAAGTGAAGCTTTGGAACAAGATATTCCATACAAGTGGAAACCAAAATAAAGCAGTGGTAGCTACAGCTCTACAAGACAAAAAAAAAAAAAAAAGCCAAAAGCTGCAAGAACAACAACCAAAATAAGGTCATTATCTAATGATAACACTGTCAATTCATCAAGAAGACAATCACAAATAAATACGCCTTAACAGTGGAGGACTTGATAATGTTAAGCAAATACTAACAGATTTGAAGTTAGAAACAGACAATATAAAAAAGGGTAGGGGGCTTCCCTGGTGGCGCAGTGGTTGAGAGTCTGCCTGCCATTGCAGGAGACATGGGTTCGAGCCCTGGTCCGGGAAGATCCCACATGCCGCAGAGCAACTAGGCCCGTGAGCCACAACTACTGAGCCTGCGCGTCTGGAGCCTGTGCTCCGCAACAAGAGAGGCCGCAATAGTGAGAGGCCCATGCACCACGATAAAGAGTGGCCCCCGCTCGCCGCAACTAGAGAAATCCCGCACACAGAAACGAAGACCCAACACAGCTAAAAATAAATAAATTAATTAATTAATTTTAAAAAAAATCCACCAGAAAGCACAGCCTCTCAGACGATTTCCCCTGCTCTGAGCAACTGTCCACCAAACGCACACTTGCCAGTCCCCTTAAGCGGGGGGTTGGAGTTTCAATTACTCTGATCAAAAGGAAACCATCTACATAGGAAAATAACTCATGCGGAACACTCGCTCGGTACAAAAAAAACAAAAACAAAAAGGGTAGGGATCTCTCATACCCAACTTTCAACAATGAATCCAGAAAGAAAATCAATGAGGAAGTACTGAACTTGAATTATACATTAGACCAAATGGACTTAACAGACAAAAACAGAACAGTCCATCAAACAGGGGCAGAATACATATTCTTCTCATGTGCACATTGAACATTCTCCAGGACAGATCATGTGATGGGTCACTAAACAAGTCTTAGCAAATTTAAGATGACTGATACCATACTAAGTATTTTTTTCAACCACAATGTTAAGAAATGAGAAATGAACAACAGGAAGAATCTGGAAAATTTACAAACATGTGGAAACTAAGCAACACGATCTTAAAGAACCAATGGGTTACAGAAAAAAATTTAAAATAAAAAATAAAAAGGCAGAACCATGAAGAAATAAAACAATCTGAACAGACCAAGTTACTATTAAGGAGATTGAATCAGTTCTCAAAAACCTCTCCCGCAAAAAATACCAGGATTAGATTGCTTCATTGGTGAACCAAACTTTTAAAGAAGAATTAATACAAATTATTTTTAATTAGGTAAATCTTATAAATCTATTTGTGGGTAATACATTTTGTATTTTATAAATACACTAGGAGAGATATACACACAATGATATAAAATAAGTTAGAGCTATTGATTTTGAATCCTTGATTTAGAAAATAATTATCATTTGAGTTGATCTACATTTCAGAAATTTAACACAACTGAGAATATATTAACAATATGATTCTTGTAAACCTTTTTGAAAATAAAAAGAAGTAATAAAGAAGAGTATGTCTGTTGCATGAGGATGGAGTATAATGGAAACTTACAAGAACAAGGCTTGACCAATTACAGCCTCCACTTGAAAAACCAATGTCTTTAATAAACAAAGGTGAAAATGTTCATTTTCCAAAGGAAACTGCAAGCCAAGGAAAACTAAGAAGAAATGGGAGTTTCCAGATTTACTGTGGTGGTTTATGCACATTTCTCTGTGAATCACACCAAACCCTTACTAAAGATAAAAGAAATATATGAACATCATAGAGGAATCTTGCAGAAAGCACCTGAACCAGTGAACATCGGGTGTATTGGGACAAATGATTATCAGGTGACTGAAGCTCACAAGACATTATCACTGCTGTGGTATTCTCAGTGAAAATACATAAGAAAATCATAATCTAAAACTATCATGAAAAAAATGTCAGTTTTATGCAAATTTCAGTCCACACACACCTCCCATGCTCCCTGACTCTGTGTATTTAAATAGTCTTTCTTATCAATATAGAGAGCAAGTCTCTCCTAATTACTTTTTTTTTTTCCAGAACTTTGAGTTATCTGGACCACTAATGCCATCCCATTTAAAAGTGCATTCTCTTAATCCCAAGTTGTTGCATTCAGATGTACATTAATCATTTCACTTTCCCCTTCTTCACTAATAGCTCAACATCCGAAATTATTCATAGGGAATTGTGCATATTAATGCCTTCCCATGTTGATCTTTCACAAAGGGAATCATTTCAATAACTGAATGTCATTAATTCATGGTGAGAATTCTCCATGCTCTGTAGGGAGCCTGGATGCAGACAATGGGGAAAAGGCTCTGGAACACAAGGGAGAAGTATTCTAAAGAGCTGACTTTGACTATCACAAGAAGGAAAAAAATAAGTAGTTAAAAGCAACCTTGCTAGGCATGCACATAAGAAGTAGAGAATTAAAGATTTGCAGGTTCTCAACCCATGACATTTCAGGAGGAAAAGCAGACACGGCCTCTGACCCAGGACAGGACATTTACCTGAGACGCTGCCATTTCCGACTCTCCTTCCTCCTGCTCTGGATCCTTTTCTTATCAATATCGTGTTGAGGCACCACATCAGCATCTTGAAAATATGCCTTCAACACCGTCAGCACAGCTCCTTCACCTCTTCCCGTAACACCAACAGGCAAAAGATGTTGACCTTGAAACGCTGACAGGGCAACCTTTCAAAAAAGAGATTCAGGAACAATGAGCTCCTGCATGGAGAACAAACTTGTGAGCTTTTTTTTTCCCTGCCGACACATGTTCTCCTCTCACACAGATGCCCAGAAACCCTGCTACGGCACAGAGTAAGTGGGCTACGCTGCCCTGCCCCTTCCAATCCCCTGTAGAGCAGACACCGATGCCTCCCCAAAGGAAAAAGGACCAAAGACTGGAAGCAACTCTCACCAACGTACCCAGCAGCCCTCGGGGTTCAACCTGGCCTAACCTTAGAATCACCTGGAGTTAAAACAACACGGTTGCTCCCACCCAGATCACTAGACAGACGCTGTGGGGAGGGCACAGGTGATGTTATTTCTAAATACTCATCATGTAGTACTAATGGGAAACTGCATGGGAACCAGGTAGCAGACATTTCTTCACCAGCTTCAAAGACTGTACAAATTCGGGAGGAATCAGGACCCCACTCTAAGTTATGATCCTCCTGTGGGTCCCATGAAATGGCATCTTTAACAAGTTTTTTGTTGGAGCAGGTGTTACTCCCTCAGACATGTATTCAGCAGCACTGAGCTAGAGCTATCAGGCATAGCATACCTGAGACCACTGAGTAGTGTGAAGGCTTCAGGTAAGAACTCCCAGAAGTGCAGGTTCCCTGGGCCTGATTCCTAGGGGCTGAGCTTCTCTTGGAATAGGTGTGGCCTTGCTGTTGCCTAGGGTAGATGCTGCTGGGTTGGTGGAAATCACATGGTGGGTTCAGGGATGTGTGAGGGGTCACCCTTAGAAATCTACCCAAAGGCACCCTTAGTCCTCAGGTCCTCTAGCCCCCTCTCCTCTCAGGGCCCACTTGACCCACAGGACTCCCCAGGGGCAGAGCATGACCACCTGTTCTCAGGTGAGCTGAGACTCCATACCCCAAAAGATCCACAGCATGAAGTTGTTTACATCACAGATCTGTTTGAAAATAAACCAAAGGCAGCAATGAAGGGTGGATTAACATTTTGGGTTGGGAATGGACAGAAGCCTTTGAAAATGATGTCATGAATGAATATTTGATGATTAACAAAGGAAGTCATGATCTATGCTAAGTAATAAACCACATTATAACTGAATTAGCAGATCAGAATTTTTTCATCATCGTGTGTTTGTCTATGTGTGTGTCTTATAAATTGTGGTGCCACCGTTTGTCCTCCCCATCCCCCTGTACATATTTATACATTCTCACATTTTTTAAAGTGCATTGATTAAGGTAAAAATTAGAGAAAAGCATATCTACTTTTTCAAATATTCTTTGAGAATTCTGAATCCTTTTAAAATTTTATTTAAAAATTTCTTTTTCATTTTTATACAACTTTAAAGGTTAACTTCATTTACAGTTATTATAAAATATGCTTATTTTCCCCATGTTTTACAATACATCTTTAAGCCTATCTTACACCCAATAGTTTGTACTCCCTACTCCCCAATTCCTATATTGCCCCTCTCCCTTCCCCACTGGTAAACACTAGTTTGTTCTGTATATCTATGAGTTTTGTTATATGTACTAGTTTGTTGTATTTTTTAGATTCTACATATAAGTGATATCATACAGTATTTGACTTTCTCTGTCTGAGTTACTTCGCTTAGCATAATGCCCTGCAAGTCTGCAAATGGTAAAATTTCATTTTTTCGTGGCTGAGTAGTATTGCATTGTGTGCATGTGTGTATATATATATCTCTCACATCTTTTTTAATTTTTATTTTATATTGGAGTATAGTTAATTGACAATGTTGTATTAGTTTCAGGTGTACAGCCAAGTGGTTCAGATATAAATATATATGTACTTTGTCAAATTCTTTTCCCATTTACATTATTACAGAATATTGAGTAGAGTTCCCTGTGCTATACAGTAGGTCCTTGTTGGTCATCTATTTTAAATATGTGGATATGTCAATCCCAAACTCTCAATTTATCCCCCCCCAACCTTGCCCCTTTGGTAACCATAAATTTGTTTTCGAAGTCTGTGAGTCTGTTTTGTAAATAAGTTCATTTGTATCTTTTTTTTTAGATTCCACATGTAAGTGATATCATATGATATTTGTCTTTCTCTGTCTGACTTACTTCACTTAGTATGATAATCTCCAGGTCCATCCATGTTGCTTCAAATAGCATTATTTCATTGGTTTTAATGGCTAAGTAATATTCCATTGTATATATGTACATATGTACCACATCTTCTTTATCCATTCATTTGTTGATGGACATTTAGGTTGCATCCATGTCTCAGCTATTGTAAATAGTGCTTCTGTGAACATTGTGGTGCATACATCTTTTCGAGTTATGGTTTTCTCTGGATATATGCCCAGGAGTTGGATTGTTAGATCATATGGTAGTTCTATTTTTAGTTTTTAAAGGAACCTCCATGCTGTTCTCCATAGTGATTGTACCAATTTACTTTCCCACCAACAGCATAGCAGGGTTTTGTTTCCTTCCACCCCTTCACTAACATTTCTTTGTAGACTTTTTGATGATGGTCATTCTGACTGATGTGAGGTAAAACCTCATTGCAGTTTATTTATTAATTTATTTATTTTTGGCTGCGTTGGGTCTTTGTTGCTGCACACAGGCTTTCTCTAGTTGCGGTGAGTGGGAGCACGGGCTCTAGGAGTGCAGGCTTCAGTAGTTGTGGCATGTGGGCTCAGTAGTTGTGGCTCATGGGCTCTAGAGCGCAGGCTCAGTAGTTGTGGCACATGGACTTAGTTGCTCCACGACATGTGGGATCTTCCCAGACCAGGGATTGAACCCGTGTCCCGTGCATTGGCAGGTGGATTCTTAACCACTGTGCCACCGGGGAAACCCCATGCAGTTTAGATTTGCATTTCTCTAATAATTTTTCAACATTGATGTACCTTGGGTAAATTATGCTGCGATAAGACAAAAAGAGGAAAGACATTTCTTGCAGCTGAATTTCCTCAAGATTCATCCATGTTTTAGCATATTCCTAGATCTTTTCCTTCTAAAGACTGAATAATATTCTATTATATGTGTATACCTGTTTATCCAGGAACTAGTGGATGAACACTTGGGTTGCCTTCATACTTTAGCTACTGTGAATATTACTGCTATAAACATTGGAGTACAAATATTTCTTCAAGACACTGCTTTCAATTATTTTGAGTATACTCCAAAGTAAAATTACTGGATCATGTAGTAATTCTGTTTTTCAATATCTGAAAAGTCACCCTACTGTTTTGCAAAGCAGCTGTATCGTTCTACATTCCCAATGACATAGCACAATGGTTCCAATTCCTTCACATACTTGTTTTCTGCTTGTATATGTATGTGTGTGTGTGCATACAAATATATAAATATGTATTTAGTGAATGGAGCATCTTTTCAAGTGCTTATCATTATTTGTTCATCTTTTTTTTGGAGAAATATCTATTTAAGTCTTTTGTCCATTTTTGAATCAGGGTGTTTGCTTTTTGTTGAGTTGTAGCAGTTCTCTGTATATTCTGAGTAGAAAGTCCTTCTCAGATATATGGCTTTAAAATATTTTTTCCCATCTTGTGGGTTGCCATTATATTATGTTTATGATTTCTTTGATACACATTTTTTAAAGAAAATTAGGTATTGCAAGTTATTTATTTTCTTGTTAGTTGTGCCTTTGTTGTTCCTTTGTTTCATATTGAAGAAAACACTGCCAAATCCAATGTCATGAACTCTTGTCCTATGTCTTCTTCTAAGACTTTTATTGTTTTAGGTCTTATATTGAGTTTCCTGATACATTTTTATTAATCTTGTATATGATGATAGGTAAGCATCCATCTTCCTTCTTTTGCATGTTGACACCAAGACTTCTCAGCACCATTTGTTGAAGACTGTCCTTTCTACTTTGAATGGTCTTGGCAAATTGTCAAAAATCATTTGGCCATATATCAGGGTTTACTTCCGGTTGCTCTATTCTATTCTTTTGGTCATAAATAATGGAGAAAATAGTATAATCTATCCAGGTTGATGAAGAACATAAAGAAATACCAGGACTGGATTTAGAAGGGAAATATAGGAGAGCAGGAAGTAAAAGGGAGTGTGAGAGAAGATCTTGTATTTGCAAGCTCATGGAAATATGATCATGCTAAAACCACTAAAAGCCTGACCCTGAACAAGACTATAAATGTTTTAGCAGGAAACGTAACACTTACCCATCTCTGGGAAATATAGTATGGGCATAAAGATAAACCACACACAAATATATGTAAAAGGGAAGGGTTTTCCTGGTGTGAGAATATTGTGGGATTTGAAATACAATTTACTTCTGTTCTACCATTGTCTCTAAAATTTATCAAAGTGTATATACCAGCAATTCCAATTCTGGTAATGTGCTTGACAGGCTTGCATATGAACTTCGGCAGACCAGTAAATGTACATTCACTGTAGGACTGTTCCCCAAAACAAAAAAACCCTGGAAAGACTATAAAGAGGAATATAGGTAAATTTATAATATCAATACTTTGTTAACACACACACAGATGCAATGATGGTTAACAACAGTCCAAAAACAGAGGGTGAGCATGGGTGCAAGATGTTAATCCCCAGGCTGGTGGTGGGGTTCAGAGTTTGAAGGTAACACAGGTAGAAAAGGCTTTTGTCAAGTCCTTGATTTTTGAGTTAGGTAGATTCACAGGTAACTTTTATTTCAAGATGAATGTATGCACTATACAATTTTTTAAATCAGGAGAAGTAAACATGAGTGATAAGGAATTTCAAACTGTTACAATTCAAACAAGATATTAAGAAAAATTAAGTAATATGATTTAAGAATGAAGTAAAAAGATTGTCTAAGATGATGGTGTGGAAAAAGCCAGAGCTCAACTCCTCTCCCCAGGGCATCAAAGTCACAACTATTTACAGAACAGCAACTGATGGAGAAGACCAGAACCTACCATAAAAGATCTTCTACAGCTAAGGACATGAAGAAGGCACCACAACAAGACAGGTAGGAGGGGCGGAATCTCGGTATAGTCAAGACCATACCCGCAGTGGGTGACCCACACATGGGAGAATAATTACAATTTCAGAGCTTCTCCCAGAGAGCGAGGGGTATGAACTCCACATTGGGCTCCCCAACCCAGGGTTCCTGGGCTGGGAAGAAGTGTCCCTAGAACGTTGGGCTTTGAAAACCAGTAGGGCTTATTTTCCAGAGAACCAGAGGACGGTGTGAAATAGAGACTCCACTCTTGAGGTGTACAGAAAACCCCACATGCTCTGAGACACAGGGCAGAAGCAGTCATTTGAAAGGATCCTGGGTCACACCTACCTCCTGATCTTGGAGAATCTCCCGGAGAGACAGGAGGCAACTACAGCACACCCGCAGGGACACAGACACTGGCAGCAGCCATATTTGGGAGCTCCTTCTACCTCGTGGACACTGGTACCAGCAAGCATAATTTCAGAATCCTCCCTCTAGCTTATTAGCCTCAAGACCTAGCCCCACCCATTTCCACCAGACTGTAGACACAAGGAGTAGGACGCCACAGGCCAAACAACTAACTGAGCAGGGACACAGCCTCATCCACCAGCAGACAGGCTGCCTCAAGACCCTCTCAAGCCCACAGCTGCCCCTGAATCTGACCCCAAACACTAGAAGCGCCAGGACAAGGCTCCACACACCAGAGCACAGGAACTAGATCCAGGACCCCCAGGACCCTCCAGCCAGAGACCCTGGTTCCCAACTCTTCCCACCAGTGGGCAGGCACCAGCCCCAGAATCCCTGGTCCCTCCCACAAGTGAGCCTGCTCTAGCCTTGGGACCAGCCTCACACACCAACAGGCAGACACCAGCCTCAGGAATACCACAGCCCAGCAGCCTATGAAACCAGCCCACACACTAGCAGGCCAGAACCAGCCCTAAGACTGGTGAGGCCCTGGCGCCAGCCACCACTGAGCCTGCTAGAGCTTCACAACCAGCCCACCTACCAGCTGATGGACAGCAGCCCTAAGAATACTACAGCCCAGCAGCCTGCAGACCCAGCCTAAACACCAGCAGGCCAGCACCAGCCATGGACTCAGCTGGGTCCTGACCCTGCCCATCAGAATGCCAACACAGGATTTGGGACGCCCCAGACCCCACAGCCAGATGTGTCAGGAACAATGGTCCGACGCCACCTCTGGGAACCCTGGGCTCTACAGCTAGAGCCCAGGACCCGGCTCTGCCTGCCAGTAAGCCAGCATAGTCCCAGGACTTGGCTTTACACACCAGTGGTTGGGCACCAGCCCTGGTATCTTCTGGACCTCAACTCTACCCACAAGTGAGCCAGCAGTAGATTTGGTGTCACCCATGGTTGTGCAGCCAGCTACCTCATAATTCTGTCCCACCAAGCAGTAGTTACAGGCTCCATACAAGGCAGAGTCTGGCAAACAACCAGACTGGGGGCAGCCAAGCCTACAGGAACACCCACAGTAGTCAGCCACCACAACCCAGCAGCCCACATAGGGGGTATACCTAGAGCATATAGTTCTAATGACCAGGGAAGAGTGAGCTGTCAGGACACATACAACATCTCTTACAAAAGGCCACTTCTCCAAGGTCAGGAAATGTAACTAACCTACCAGAAACGCAGCAAGAAAATGAGGTAACAGAGAAACATGATCCAAATGAAGGAAAAAGACAAGAACCGAGAAGAAGATATTAGTGAAGTGCAGATAGCCAATCTACTCAAGGAAGACTTCAAGGTAATGATTGTAAAGATGATCAAAGAACTCAGGATGAATGACTAGAGTGAGAAGTTAGAAGTTCTTAAAAAAGAGTTAGAATCTTAAAGAACAACCTTACAGAGACGAGGAATACAGTAACTGAAATGAAAAATACACTGAAAGGAAACAATTGTAGACTAAATGATATAGAGAAATGAATCAGAAAACTGGAAGACAGAGTACTGGAAATCACTGAAGGTAGACAAAAAAATAGAATAAAAGAAATGAGGGCATTTTAACAGACCTCTGAAACAACACCAAGTGTACTAATATTGGCATTATAGTGGTCCCAGAAGGAGAAGAGAAAGAGAAAGAGGCAGAGAACATACTTGGAGACACAAAAGCTGAAAACTTCCCTAACCTGGGAAAGAAAACAGACAACCAAGTCCAGTAAACATAGTAAGCCCCAAACAGGATCAACCCAAAAAGGACCACACCAAGACTCATTGCAATAAAAATGGCAAAAATTAAAGATAAAGAGAGACTATTAAAAGGAGCAAAGGAAAAGCAACAAGTTACAAACAAACATATGAACTAACATAAGGTCATCACCTGACTTTTCAGGATAAACTATGCAGACCAGAAGTGAGTGGCATGGGGTATTTCAAGTGATGAAAGGGAAAACCCTATAACCAAAAATATTCTACCCAGCAAGGCTCTCCTTCAGATTTGATGGAGATCTAAAGTTTTATAGAGAAGCATAACTGAAAGAGTTCAGCATCACCAAACCAGCTTTATGAGAAATGTTAAAGGGGCTTCTCTAAGTGAAAAAGAAAAGACCACAACTGAAACATGAAAATGATGAAAGGAAAAACCTCACTGGTAAAGGCAAATATTCAGTAAAGGTAGTAAATCGACCATGTACATAGCTAGTAGAAAGGATAGAAGAAAAAGTAGTAAAATCACCTATGTTCACCATAGGAAGTTAGGGAACACACAAAACAAGTAGGTATGAAATATGATATCAAAACCAGTACTTGGTAGGAGAGTAAAAATGCACGGTTGTTAACATTCATTTGAAATCAAGAGATCAGCAGCTTAAATTAATCATACACACACACACACAAACGTCATGGTAACTATAAACCAAAACTCAATAATAGATAAACACACACAAAACAAACAAACGTACAAAAAAACTGAAAGAAATCCAAACATAATATTAAAGATAGTCCTCACATCACAGGAGAAGAGAATAAAAAAAGAAAGGAATACAAGAAATTAAAGAGGAATTCCAAAAATACCTGGAGACAAATAAAAATGAACATGGAACGATCCAAAATCTATGGGTCACAGCCAACAGTGATACAAGTTTAATCTCAGGAAACAAACAAACAAAAAAAATTAAATAAACAACCTAACATTATACCTGAAGCAACTAGAAAAAGAAAAAACAAAACTCAAATTTAGTAGAAACATAGGAATTATAAAGATCAGAGCAGATTTTTTTAATAGCAACTAAAAATTCAATAGAAAAGATCAGTGAAACTAAGGGCTGGTTCTCTGAAAAGATACACAAAATAGATACACATTTAGCCAGACTCATAGAGAAAAAAAAGAGAGGGCCCAAATCAATAACATCAGAAATGAAAAAAAGAGAAGTTACAAATGACATAACAGAAATAAAAAGGATCATAAGAAATTAATGTGAACAACTATATGCCAATAAAATGAACAAAGTGATGAAATGGACAAATTCCTAGAATTGTACCATCTCCCAAGACTGAACCCAGAAGAAATAGAAAATATGAACAGAGAAATTGCCAGTACTGAAATAGTAATAATTAAAAAAAAAAAGAACTCAACAAACAAAGGTCAAGGATCAGATGGCTTTAGAATTGAATTCTACCAAACATTTAGAAAAGAGTTAACACATAACCTTCTCAAACTGTTCCAAAATATTGCAGAGGATGAGGTCAGTACCATCCTCATACCAAAATCAGACAAAAATAACACACAAAAAAGAAAATTACTAGGCAATGTCACTGATGAACATTCATGCAAAAATCCTCAAAAAATATTAGCACACTGAGTCCAACAATATATTAAAAGGATCATACACCATGGTCAAGCGGGATTAATCCCAGGGAGTCAAGGATAGTTCAACATCTTCCTATCAATTAATGTGATAAACCACAGTAAACAATTTGAAGAATAAAAACCATATAATCATCTCAATAGATGCATAAAAAGCTTTTGACAAAATTCAACATCCATTCATGATTAAAAGCTCTCCAGAAACTGGGTATAGAGGGAACATACCTCAACATAATAAAGGTCATTTGGAGAAGGCAACAGCTAACATCATACACAATGGTGAAAAACTGAAAGCATTTCCTCTAAGATATGGGACAAGTCAGGAATGCCCACTCTTGCCACTTTTATTCAACATAGTATTGGAAGTCCTAGGCACACCAAGTCAGACAAGAAAAAGAAATAAAAGTAAACCAAATTGGAAAGGAAGAAGTACAACTGTCACTTTCTGCAGATGACATAACACTGTACATAGAAAATCCTAAAGATGCCACCAGAAAACTACTAGAGCACATCAATGAATTCGGAGAAGTTGCGAGATGCAAAATTAATATACGGACTCCAAGAGGGGAAATGGCAGTGGCGGGGGGGGGGGGGGTGGTGGGATGAACTGGGAGATTGGGATTGACATATACACACTAATATGTATAAAATAGATAACTAATAAAAACCTGCTGTATTAAAAAAATATATACGGATCTGCTGCATTTCTATACACTGACAATGAACTATCAGAAAGACAGATTAAGGAAACTATACCATATGCAATCACATCAAAAAGAATAAGATACCTAGGAATAAACATACCTAAGCAGGTAAAAGACACGTACTCAGAAAACTATCAGACATTGATAAAAGAAGTTGAAGGTGACACAAAAAGATGAAAAAATACTATGTGCATGGTTTAGAAGAATTCATACTGTTAAAATGACCCTACTACCATATATATATGAAATATCTCACATGCTGTTTCATTTCATGTAGCTCTTCCTACAATTCCAGGCTGAGTTTGTTTCCAGGAAAATATATTATTTCAGATACATATTTGTGCACTCAAGACTCCTCTGTAATCCCAGATTATTTAAGAGACTTCTTCTTGACACTGCCTAGATTCTGAAGCTCCACTACAAGCATTAATAAAATTATATTTACATAGGTATTTATACGCTAATCAAACTATAATGCAATTACAATTGTATTATGATTTATTGCTTCTTTTGGAGCATAAAATTGTCTCATTTGCCACTCTCTTGTAAATGACTGTTTACAAATTATACTTAGGACTTAGAGAGGAATGAATCTACAAAAAACTGACCAATGTGCAAATATCACCAATTTACATACATCTCACAAGATTAGGAAATTCTCTAATTACTATCAAAGAAAAATAAAACCTGGATGCTCTGCAGTCATGAATCAAGGGAATGCAGGGGACTAGAGTTAAGAAAGAGACAGTAATCAATGCAGCAGAGTGCACCGTCCACCAGCTGGGATTACTAAAAGGCAGGAAACAAATGTGAAATATGGAGGAGAGGGTTACAAAGACACAAAAGTTCCCACCAAGACAAGGACGCTTTGGGTGGCTCTAGATTGAGGGGAGGATCTAGGGGAGACGTTAGCGCTATGGATTTGTTGAATCTGCTGCCTGTGTCTACTCAAGATGAAACCATAGAGACATGGATCAGATCATGAGCACCTAACATGAAACTTATCAGGGAATAATAACAGTCCCACAATCAGTAAGACGGTGATTCTGTTATGAAATAAAGCATAACCGAATCCCCAATCCTCTTCCTGTTATCAAACCTAGCATACTTCATTACTATGATATACTTACAAATCTTGTTCTCCCAATAGTTTAGATATATATTTATCTGTTTTCCTAATTATTTGTCATTATAGTTTATGTTGGTGGTAATTTATTTTTTTATTTTAGTAGTGACAAGTTTCTATTTAGGTATAAAGATTTATTTAATAGGCCAATACCAATTATTCAGAAGACTTAGTGATCTTAACTTAATATAGATGCTCTCACTGAAATACTACAGAAACCTGCTACATGACCAAGTTGGATTTAATACATGCAAGACAGGCTCAATATTAGGACAGCAACAAACAGAGTCATTTGTTTCTGTGCCTGAACAAAATGGAATACCACCTATCACAGGAATTGTTGAATAGTATCATAGTGTCCCTTAAAGTAGTTGTTATGAATCACTAATATTAATAAAAATGTGCAGGGTAAAAAAATCACTAATTTTACATCCTATTCTCATCAATTTCTTAACATCTGAGTGAAGTAAAACCATTAGCAATGAAGATAGATGTGCGTTTTATGTTATTTTAACATACAAGATAGTTATGCAAAAATGGAATCTCTCATGTGTAAAATCTTGTGCATTTTGTTAAATTGAAATCATACATTTTCACTGATAGAATACTTTCAAAACAGAGCAACTATCACAAGGTACATTTGAGCCTGACTTCTGCTCTCTGAAACTCATGATTATACATTCACATTCCTTAAGGACTGATTCCTTTTCTTCAAGAGAGAAGAGCACCTCATCAAAATGAACCAACCACTGATGATGGCGGCAGAAGAGAGCTTCAGTCTCCATTGAGCCCTCCATACACCCTAAGCTAGAGGACACATTTCTCTCCAGCAACTGCCATTTGCATACAATGTTCTGTGCAGGACTAAATGACTTATATACGTTTCTCTTAGCCTTTACCATAAGCATGTGGTGTTACAGGCTCAAACCTGCAGTAATCCTGAACATTTAGTCTCTGATTCCAGTCATTAATATGAACAACAGATTGGTTTCCACACTTAAGAGTATATTAAAAGTCAGGTTGCAGCATTACTTGGATTCAGCACCAAGAATCAAGGTCATTGTGAATTACACTAAACTACATTAGAAGCCACAATGGGCTGATGCAGGAACTGTAATCCCAAACTCTCTTTACTAGTTCAGCTCAAGGTTCAGAATTATTTCATCTTCCTGTGTGGCTTTGGCACTGGACCAGAATCAAACCCTGAAGAATCAGTTTTTCGGAAATGAACATTTACCTAGATTCCCAATACCCTCCCTTCCACGGAGAGTCATCCCTTCAGATATAAAGAAAACATTGTCACCTGACTTCTTTCTGCTGCTGGGATGGTGAGCTCAGTGTGATGGTCAAGACAGCCAGTACCTACACTGGAGGGAGACAGGCATAAACCAGGTGTAGGTTTGTGATTCTCTGACCTCACCTCCCCTCAAAACTGCACATATATTTTCACCTGTAGGTACAATAAGAGAACAGTTTGGGGGAATGGAGGATATTTGTGAAAAACTTTATCCCAGTTGTTAATTACCAAAAACAGCTTCAATCTACTAGTTATTTCCAAGGAGATCATTGAAGAGTTTTGAGAGACTCCTTTTTGTTTTGTTTTACTTTATCCAAAAAGTAAAAGTCAGACACAGTCTCATGTGAAGGAAGCAGGAAATACTGAGTTGACTGTGGAAACTGGAAATACACAGGAGACTGGAAGATCTTATAGAGGCTATAAATAATGCTTGAATCAAAAGTTTGGTGGCGGGACTTCCCTGGCAGTCCAGTGGGTAAGACTCTGCACTCCCAATGCAGGGGGCCAAAATCGGTCCCTAGTCAGGGAACTAGATCCCACATGCATGCCGCAACTAAGGAGCCCACGTGCCACAACTAAGACAAGAGAGAGAGAGACAGAGAGAGACAGAGAGAGAGGGAGAGAGAAAGAAAGGAGGAAAAAAGGAAAGAAGGAAAGAAGGGAAGGAAGGAAGGAAGGAAGGAAGGAATTGGTTCATTGAATTAAACAAAACAATATTTAAAAAAAAAAAGGTTGGTGGCACATAATGGGGAAATAGAACCAACCTGAAAAAGCTCCCAATGGCCAAGTGTACATAAACTTGAACAACAAAATAAAGAGCATGGAACTGAATGATAATACAAAATATTCAATAAATACATAGGATTCCATATCAATATTAAAATATAATTATAGAAATAAATGGAGAAAAGGAATATATTTCTTACATAAGGATGATAAATAATATAGGGAGCTATTCCTCTTTTAAAGTGGGGAAGCTTATTTTATCCCCTTAGCCCCTCCTTGCATATGAGATGCACTTAGTGATTTCCCTACAAAGAATAGAGTATAGAAAAGAAAAACACAGTAACTTCACAGCGGAGAAACCTGGCAAATACGTTAAACAAGTGATTGACCACCTTAATGATAAATCATGTCAATTACCAAATGACATGACATGATGAGAGGTGGAAGCTTTCTTCAAAATAATTCATTTTTTTCTAATCATGAGGAACACATAACACAAACTCAACTTTAGAGGTATTCTAAGCAGTGTCTCATCAGTATTCCTCAAATTTGTCAAGGTCATGAAAAATAAGGGAAGACTGAAAGAGGGTCATAGAGCACAAGAGACAGGGAACATATGATGACTATATATACCTAATGTTCTGGACTGGGTTCTGGAAGAGAAGAATGACATAGGGTCAAAACTGGTGAGATGCAAATGAAGTCTGGAATTCAGCTAACAGTATTGTAGCAATGTAGATTTCCTAGTTTTCACAAATGCAGCATGGTAATATACAATGGTAACTACAGAGAAAACTGGATGAAAAGATATTTGAGACCTCTCTGTATGACCCTGCAGCTTTTCTACAATTCTAAAATTATTTTTACAATATTTACTTAAAATTATATAAAAGTTTATAAGTTACGTTAACTGATTACCTCTTTGAGTTTATACCCTTTTTTATTTTCTATGGAAAGCATTTTAACTCTTTTCTTGATTTCAAAAATAATCAAACTATTAAACAAAATAGATTCATATATTTTGCCTTCTTTGTTGTTCCAAATTTAATGAAAAAATTCTCTATAAATGTGTTTTATAGAGGTCAGAAATGCAGGAGTCCATCTTGCAACCTCTTTCTCTGTCAATAAAGGGGGTAACACAGGAAAATCTTCCTTCTGCAGAGTATAAGAATCCATTTTTCATGTACACCAAATCTCTAATCAATCATTTTCTCTTACATGCTGTTTCCCTAAAATTCAGCTGAAACATCTTCCTCTGTTCTTTGTAGTGACCCCACAGCTCATTATTCCAGTGTTTACTGGAAATTTTTCAGTAAGTTAATCTATGTCAATAAGCATGATATTTCAAAGGTCCACCATTCATGACAGCAAGAGACATAAACCTAGGTTTCTCAAAATAATTTCCATTGAAGCAGAGCTTCCCAGACCACATTTTAAAGCCTAGATTCCTCCTTCACCTTTGGACATTCACACCTGTGCTATCTGCTTTATTCATTCTCACCTACCTGGGTGTATGACTGTTGTCTCCTTTTCTTCACATCCCAGCTCTTCCTTTTGCTCAAAAAAGGTGACCAGGTTCAGCTTAGAGACAGCAAGACCTGTTTATTTAAAAAAGGAACATGACTCATCCTGGGGATTCTACAATTTCCAATCCAGTACTGTGTTCAGCAGAGAAGAGAGGATACTACATGTTATAGAAAATTATTTCACCAAATAGTATTTCCTGACAGCCACTTTAAAGTACATAGGGGGACTTCCCTGGTGGCGCAGTGGTTAAGAATCTGCCTGCCAATGCAGGGGACACGGGTTCAAGCCCTGGTCTGGGAAGATCCCACATGCTGTGGAGCAACTAAGCCTGTGCACCACAACTACTGAGCCTGCGCTCTACAGCCCGCGAGCTACAACTACTGAGCCCTCGCACCACAACTACTGAAGCCCGCGTGCCCAGAGCCTGTGCTCCACAACAAGAGAAGCCACCACAATGAGAAGCCCGCGCACTGCAACAAAGAGTAGCCCCCGCTCACCGCAACTAGAGAAAGCCCGCGCGCAGCAACAAAGACCCAACGCAGCCAAGAATAAATAAATAAATAAATTTATAAAAATAAAAAATAAAATACATAGGAAGCAATTCTAATTTGCAGATTCTTAACTCTACTTCCGAAAATAAGGAACTCTATCAAAAATAAGGAATGGGTACTCGACTTTAAGATGTGGCAGAAACAGTATCTTATTTCATTTTATGAATATCTAGAATTATCACTGATTTAGAGTGAAAGATGCAGATCAACTCAAGAAATGAGGACAAGATGAAACATCTTGAAGATTTTCTTTGCATCAACAAACCCTTATTTCCTTGAAATGATTGCTTTTCTCATTTGTGCTGATTATAGCATTTTAAGATAATTGAATCAATACTATACAACTGTTGTTTTATTTTCCTGAAGATACAAGAAGTTATAAAGAACAGAATAACTGTGACATGACTGTGGAATAAAATGAAAATTTACAAAACAGTTACTAATAAAAGCTAGTATCTCCAGTTAGTAACAGTTAGTATTGTTTTGTAAATCATCTTATTCAACAGTCATGTCACAGTTATTTCTAGGTGTCTTTCTCAGGCCATACGATACAGATAAACCACATGGGTGCATCTCTGAAGGCATCAGCACAGCGCCTTTACCTGCTACCCCACACTCAGAGGCAAAAGGACCTTGAAATGCAGAAAGGCCAAGGTCCCCTATCATTTGTCATGTGACAGATTCAGAAAAAAATGAGCTCCTACATGGAGACCAAAATGTGATATATTCTCCTTCCCTGTTTCCATATGCCCTTCCGCCTCACAGTCAGTCACTAATTCTGCTACAGCAACGGGGAATGTGGGTTGCAAGGACCACATGTCTTTTCTTGAACCAAAGGCTGGACTCAGCTCTCACAGCACAAATATATCTAAGAGCCCTCTTGCTTAACTCTGGTTTCACCCTGGAATTGCCTGGAGCATGTAGTTTAAAAAAAACTTATTTGTAATCTATATAAATTATGTTGTTCACTTGAAACTATGTTGTACTATGTTGAATCAAATGTAACACTGTAGGTCAATTATACTATTTTTTAATGTGCTCTCAGGCAGGATCTGTGAAGGAGGTCACAGGTGATACTGGTTATTAAAGCTCACCATGTCATCTTTATTGTAAGCCAAGAGTGATAAGCATTTATGTAAATTGTGCCCCTCAAATTTAAATATGCATACAAAGCATTCCAGGACCCATGGAAGAAACTGTGATTCTGCAGGTTTGGAGTGGGGCCTATGGATTGGCATCTTTATCAAGTTTCTTATTTGTGCTGATGCTGCCTCCCCAGACCCGTTTTTAGTAGCACTACACTTACACTATATAATTACCACGAGGATGTAAATACCGGGACTCACCTTTTTGTCTCTTCTTCTGTTTCCTTATGATTGATTAAAAAAAAAAAAAATGTTTGCATGCAATAGAAGCTAACTATTGATGGTGGAGGAATACAGAAAAGAAGGGTATCTTAGAAGTTCAGAGATTTTTCACTGTTTTCTGTTTACTTTCACTTTTTTTTCCTAATAGGGTAGATAAAGTTTCACGTTTATAAGTAAAAGTCAATCAGTTTTTCTAACTGGTTGTATTTTTTATTCTCCCATCAGCAACACAAAAGATTAATTGTTCTTCGTTCTCACTAAAACTTGATGTTCCCAATCTGTGTTTTATTTATTTATTTAATTTAGGTATCTAGAAATTTGAGGTGCCATCTGACTGTTGTTTCCCTGGTGTCTAGCATAAATTAAAAAATGTGATATATATGAATGAAAATTACTCAGCCTTAAAAAAAGAACACCCTTCTTTTTGGGACAACATGAATGAAGCTGAAGTACATTATGCTAAGTGGAATAGGCCAACACAGAAAGGAAAATACTGTATTATCTCAATTATATGTGCAATCTACTAAAGTCCAACTCATAAAACAGCAGAATCTTGATTGTCAGGAACCTGCTGTGGAGGAGATGGGAGATATTGTTCAAATGGTACAAAAATGTGGTTCTGCAGGACGAATAAACTGTAGAGATCCAAGTACAGCCTGGTGAAACAGTTCATTATAGGGTACAATATACTTGAGATTTGCTAAGAGAGTGTATCTGAAGTGTTCTCCTCAGAAAAAAATGCAAATAAGTGAGATGACACATATGTTAATTACCTTGAATGTGGAAATCATCTCACAACATACATGTACATTTTTGAACTTGAACAACTACTGGATCTGCAGGAATGGAAAGCAGGGTGCTGGATGGGAGGGATCATGAAATGCAGAATTTAATGAGAAATTAAGACTCCGAAACATTCAGTATTTGCTCTTCACATATCTGCTTTTGGGTTTCAGCAAAATGTGAGCATCTTCCACTGAGGCGTGGGAGAAGCAGCCAACCAAACACTGATCTCCTGTGACCTGTGCAGTGAGGGGAGGACCCAGGGTGGGGACAGACCTGGACACAGCCTCTTGAGGGTGTGGATCTGGGCAGGGCTGGGGAAGGAGCTGGCTCCCTGCACTGCCCTCCCTGTCTCTGGGACATTTCCCTCACTGTCTTTCCTAAGCCTGCCCAACAGAAACTTAATTTCAAAAGTTCATATTATTTTAACCCATTTAGTCACTTCCCCACTTATTTTATAAAATAAACAGTTTAACATAAACAAAATTTTCTGGGACAATTATACTAGAAACTCTTTTCTTAACAAGTTCAAAGAAAAACAAATCGTTGCCATCATCATCACTATCATCATAACATCTTCTGACAGTTGATGGCCCCTCAAGGGGTGATATCAGGACGTACACACAACAGCGAAAGGGAATTGGCCCAAATGAAGCCAAAGTCCGCTACACATCACTCCTTTTTTTTGAACCATCCACACAATCCTGAATTCAAACAATTAACCATTTGCAACATCCTTTGTGTCAGGCTCTGTGAAAGAGTTCAGGTCACATCAGCCATTCACAGATATCTTTTCACATGTTCCCTGTGCTACAGAACATGTATTTCCTCAGAGTGGCCACGTGATAGAATTCTAACCAATGATATAAGAGAGCTGTTCAGGGGAGGTTGATATTCCCCAAATCAAAAAAAAGTGGCTTCACATCAAAACCCCTTTGTGCTATCAGATTCACACAGCCTCCTTCTTGTTGCATGGATCAGGGTTAGATATTTGACTGTGGGGCAACCATACTGGGTTATGAGAGAACCAAAATGTGCAAAACGCCTGCATGTAGACAACACCAGAGAGAAGAAGTAAAAAAAAGAAAACGTACCTCATAAGTTTTCTCAGCCACTTTTTTCAGCTATGAGCATCTACCTATGCACTGTGTACATAATACCAAATATACATCTTTTCTATGCATATGCATTAGTCCGTTCTTGGTACAACTGAAAACAAACCACTAGCTGCACAAAAAGACACATGATTATATTTCACTTATACCAATGTTAAAAGTGAGCATAAACTGCTACGAAAATCCATTGTATCAATTAGCACAACTGAAAAACAATCCTCTTTCCATTCCAGGCAAGGTTGATAAAAAGACAGCAAGGGCTATGAAAAAACTCGGGAACTTCTAGCATAAAAATGAAATAAACTGTTTGAAAAAGAAATGCTCCCTGCCTCTGACCAATGAACTCTTCCCCCAACTATTTGATGCCTGGTATAGAACCCAGAGCACATGACAAGGCCATCACTCTGTTGAGAGGAAGTGAGGATGCTCCCTGCCACCTGTGGGTCAGCTTCCCTGGAAGGTCACTCATTTACAGTAGATATATTTTATGTTGTGGGGATGTACCTGGCACCTAGTTTTCTGTTAAACCACAGCGTATGCCGTGCTGACCTGCCTATCACAATGTCCAGAAGGCTTCCTCATCTCCACATCTAGTCTGCCATGGGACATTTGAAAGCTATGTTCACAAAATTTGTTTCATTCCACACCCCTTCTCCATCAAACTGCCACTGATCTGAGCCTGGGAAAATGTAATAATCTCTGTATATGAACAGCATCCTGTCCTCAGTACTGCCCAGGAAATATTTTAAATCATGAGTACACTATCTGATTTCCTGGATTCTCAGGAACACAGCACATTTGGCAAGTCTCTATCTCTGTCATCTGTACATCAGAATACACCACCACCAGCTGCCTAAGACCTAGCGTGAATATGGGGAGCTTCCTTGCACTTTCCTACCTACATTTCCAAAGTACTCTCCATATTTACTTTCAATAAAATAGTAAATCTCTCTAAAACAACAACAACAAAAAAAAACACCATTGTCTTATTTTATCAGTCTTCACACATCGCCTAGTGCTGCCTGAGTTAAAATTCTGGTCCACTGAATCTGCTCCACTCTCATCACAATTAAGTGATCACAACGTTGTATTTGAATCATATAACTGATCTCAAATTCCTCACTTAAATTTCTCATTGCTTTAGAAAAACTTGAAAGTACACATGAGAAACCTGAATGGATGACTGCGGGTGAGGAGAGCAGTGAGAACCCTGTGTCCATAACGAAGGCAAAGAAGGAGAATGACTGTGATTCATATGTAGCAAGGATGGTGATGAGGATAAATTTAAAAAGAAACTGGAGGGCTTCCCTGGTGGCGCAGTGGTTGAGAATCTGCCTGCCAATGCAGGGGACACGGGTTCGAGCCCTGGTCTGGGAAGATCCCATATGCCGCGGAGCAACTAGGCCCATGAGCCACAACTACTGAGCCTGCACGTCTGGAGCCTGTGCTCCGCAACAAGAGAGGCCACGATAGTGAGAGGCCCGCGCACCGCGATGAAGAGTGGCCCCCACTTGCCGCAACTAGAGAAAGCCCTCGCACAGAAACGAAGACCCAACACAGCCAAAAATAAATAAATTAATTAATTAATTAAAAAGAAACTGGAAATAATCAGGAAATGAAACAGATTTTTCTCCTCAATTCACGGTGTGTCAGTTGTGCAGTCCAAGAACAGGTATCCTCTCTCCACATGCAGAAATCATGCAGTTGTTCATCCTGTACATTTTTTGTCTTTTACGTCATGCTTCAGCATCACTCAAATTGGAATATTTTTCTCCTAATTTTACAAAATGTATTAAACACCTATCACCACCATGTGTGTTTGTTCACCTAATATATATGCCTAAACAACCCCATGACTTATGAATTCTCCAGGTTTTCACCTGATCTAATCTTTACAGTAAAGTGAATAACTTTGATAATGTTACATATAAGAAGTGGAAGAAACAGTAACTGAAGAAATGCCATCTTAAGTGTTCCTCTCCAATTAAGTAATAAACTGTATTAATTTAAAAAATCAACTTAATATGCTCACTGGGGAATTATGTTCATCTTTAAATTAATTTCTGAACACCAAAAAATTAATGAAAACTATCCTAAAAATACCTCAGCGTATAATAAAAGCAATAGTTCATGAGTTTTGGACAAATGAAATCATAAACTAGATTTTTCATGATTAATGGGCAAGTAAAAAGATGGTTTGAGAGCATCTCAACCACAATTCGTGACATATGGAAAAAATGAATTCAATGTAAAGTAGACAAAATAGATTTATACTACAAATCTACCAGTGTCTTGAGTTTGTTAGCAATTCATCCACCATTTTGAAATTACCAGTTGTGATACAATATTTCTAAATTATTTCTGAAGCTATGCATATACACAAGCACTCTTCCTTCTTAGTTTTAGTACTCCTAAATATATCTTCATATATTTACATATTGCATCCCCTGTAGATCAAAACCATGAAAAACAGTTTGTGTTCCCTCTGCTGAGTAAAGAAACATGTGCAAAGAAAAATATAGTGTCAAATATTACAAATATCTGCTCAGAAGTTCAGAAGTATGGATTTTCATTACACTTGTTGTGAATTTGCCAAATTAACATTTTAAAAATAGAGCCCTCGCCAAAGCATGGTGAGCCCCGGTTCAGTAAAAGACCAGAAGGGAAACTGAAGTAGATGACTTTATTACTCACAGGTCCTGAAATAATTAATAGCAAACCTTGAGGGCCCGTTCATGAAAGCCAAGGCAAGATGCAGGCAGAGAGCGTGGCAGTACTTGGGCTCATGCCTTCGTCAGTGACAATGGGTGAAATTCTTTGGGTTTCCAGGCTTAAGTGTGTGTTGTTGAATTAAAACCAAAATAAGCAGGATTTTCATAAGCTCTGAGGGTCTTACTGAAGTGTTCCATGAGAAGAGAGACCAGGGTTTCTGGAAGACAGCGGATCACAAGGGCTGCTGGGGAAGACACAGCAGGAACTTACATTTGCCTGTGAGTTTGCAGCCAGTTTTCTAGCGCATGTGCTCACAGGAATGGCTGGTGTCAGTTCAAGGCACCTGCAGGTTGCCTGGCTACACAAAATGCTTGCTGAGGAAGCAGTGTCAGGCAGTGGTTTTGGTAAGCTCTCAACAATCCTCCTGTATAAACGTTACTACAACTACCATAATGTGTCAGCAGTTACAAACAGGAGGAAAAGATACAATATACAAATTATGAAAAATATAATCTCAAACGACTTGAGTGCTAAGACCAGTAGAAAAGGGATTACTATAGATGTCATCCCACTCTGTCCTCAAATAGTTTTTTTGTGATCATCTGTTACCTAAAATAATGCTTAAATAAAATGGAAGAAGTTAACTTTCATTTATTATACAAGTTTATCATATTATTTAAAAATGAGTTTTATTAATTAACACACATTAAGTTCACATACAGCCTAAATAAACCTTTAACAATCCACTTATGATTCTCTATCAAAATACAGATTACAGAAATTCAGAGGCATTCTTGTTCTTCTGATAGAATGATCTGAGATTGTGATTTATATCGTTTACGAAAATGAGGCTAATTATTTAGTAAACATGCATGTACATTACTTTTATAACCACTTATGGAAGGGTTACCTATACTTTTCTTGGATATCAATAAAGTAATTTGAGAGTTGAATGCTATTAATTATTGTTTTCAAATAATCTCAAATAAAGCCAACATAAATATACTGATAACAATTATACCTGTCCAAACATTCATCCCTTGATCCTGTGATCCATAGCAACAAATAAATTCTATAAGTGTTTGTCTTTAGATTATTTTCTACAATATTCTGATTTAAAGTAATGCCAAAAAGAGTTATTGACTGAATGCTTTCTACTACATATTCTGGTACTTAATTAGATTTTATTTTTGATTAACTACTTACATTTTTTCATCATTCAAGTTTCTTTCCATTATGAACTCTCAGGTGTCTTCTAAAGTATATATTTAGGACTAATATCTTTAATCACTTACTACATTTGTAGGGTTTCCCTCCACTGTGGACTATCCGATGTCAAGCAAGGTGACAATCCTGGTTAAAAGCTTTGTCATATTCTCTACATTTGCACAGTTTTCCCTAGTAGTAAAATGTCTAGAAAGTTTTGAGAGCCAGTTAAAGGCTTTGGCAGATTCCCTACATTTGTGAGGTTTCTCTCCAGCACGAGCTAACGCTGCGCAAGATATGAACACTGATTAAAGGCTTTGCCCCATTCTTTACATTTGTAAGGCGTCCCTTCAGTATGGATTTCCCTATGTCTTCTTAGACTTAATGACTGATGAACGCCCTTCCCACGTTTATTACACTTGTAACGTTCCTCCCTAGTATGAATTCTCTGATGCTGAGTAAGACTTGAAGACTGGTTAAGAACGTTACCGCACTCACTGCATTTGGAAGTCTTCTCTCCAAAACGAACACGCTTAACACACGGTAAGATTAGAACTTTGATGAAAGACATTTCTACATTTATTACTTTTATAATGGTTCTCTGAAAATTGAATTCCCTGATGTTTCATAAGATTTGAGTCTTGGTCAAAGTTATTCCCTGTTTCAAGGCATGGATAACTTCTTGCTCTGTTATAAATATTCCTGTGATTGTTGAAGATAGAGCTCTTGTTTAAGGTCTTACTCATTTTATTGCACATGAAAAGTTGTTTCGTATTACCTATACTATGATAACTATAGAACAACGCTGGCTGGATAAAGACTCTCCCATTATTATCAACATTACAGGTTTTAGAATAGGGAGAAATTTTTTGTTGGTTAAGGAATAAAGAACACTTGCTAGTGGATCTCCCAAACTGATATTGGGATTTTTTTCTTCATTTTTAAAACTCTTGTTTTCAATGTGAGTATTTGCAGCATAGACTAGATGACTTTCCAGGTTTTCCAAATTTCCATTCAGAGAATGTATATAATTTTAAAATGATGTGCATTTTTACATACAAAAACATATTCTTCTGCCAAAGTTACTGACTTAAAGTGGAGTTTTTCTCAATTTGATTTATATCCTTGGTTTATTTTGGCAGTAATGTTTTTCCTATGGGAAATTTTCCTAATATGATTATATCCATAATAACATCCTTTTAGTCCCTCACATGCCTGCTTACATTCCCAGTCTTTCATTAAGTGTAAATTTCCAAGGCGACAGCTTTCAAATTTTCTGAACAGCACTTTTAAGAATAAATCTTCTATGTCTGGCTTTTTTGGCATCAAACCTGTGATGTCATGAAAAGATACAGATGAAAGATACCAAATAAATTATCCCACCTAATAATCTCAGTGAAGATACTCTACAGTATTAGGTATAATTGACAAATGGTTACCTAAATTAAGAATAAAACAGAAATGACCCAAGTAAAATCATAAGTGAAAGCAGAGATATAATAAATAATGCTATAGAAATAAAAGTAATTATAGGAGGGTACTATGAACAATTATACAACAAATTTGACACTTAAAAATACATGAATATCTAGAAAGATACAGCCTACTTAGACTTTAGCATGAAGAAATTTTAAAAATCACATTAAGCTTGTGATTATTAGGTAGACATTATGACATTACTAGTCATTATTATGACATTACTAGACATTATTAGTATTTTATGTCATAATAGACATAAAATACTAATTTTAAAGAATTCCCAACAACAACAAAAAATCTATGAACCAGATGAATTAACTAGATAATTCCAACAAGATTTCAGGAAAAATTAATACAAATTCTCAACACATATTTCTGAAGTTTGAAGAGGAGAGAAATTATCAGGACACTTTCTATTAAGCCAGCGTTACCCAATATAAATTAAAGCAAAATACCGGAATATAATGAAGATTATACATGAAAAGACCACAATTATCAGTATATTCAATAGTGGAAGACTGAAAGCTTTTCCTCTATATTCCAGAAAAATATAAGAGTGCACATTCTCACCACCTGGATTCAACATAGTACTGGATTTCCTAGTCAAAATGATCATACAAGGGAAAAAAGGCATCCAAACTGGAAGGGAAGGAGTAAAATATCTCTGATTACAGACGACAAAATCTTATGTAGAAAAACCTAAAGCTTCCACATTAAAAAGAAAATAAGCACAGAAATGATAAACAAATTTAGCAAATTTCAAAATACAAAATGAAACAAAAACTAGTTGAGTTTCTATACACTAACAAAAAATAATCCAAGAAAGATATTAAGAGTATATTTTCATTTACACTACTTCAAACAGAATAATATATTAGGCATTAATGAAGGAAGTGAAAAACTTGTATGATAAAATTTGTTAAAACTGCTGGAAGTAACTCAAGAAGATATAAATAAACAAACACACATTCCATGTTCCCAGATGGGAATACTTATATTATTAATTGTCAATACTACCCAAGGTGATCTATAGATTCAGAACAGTCTCTTTCAAAATCCCAAAGACACCTCTGACAAAAATAGAAAAGTTCCTTCTAAAATGTATGTGGAATATCACAAAACATTGACTATCAAAACTAACCTGATAAAGAAAGTGGAAAGTTGGAAGCATGACACTTCCTGATTTTAAATATACTCCAAAGCTATAGTTATCAAAAAAGGGTAATGCAAACATGCAGACAGAAAAAGAATAATTGATGAGCATAGAGAGCACAGATAGAAGGTCTCATATTTATGTCAAAGAATCTTGAACCAGCCTATAGCACACAACTGGAAATGGATTGTCTCTTAAACAAATGGCACTGGAAAAATTGGATGTTTACATGTAGAAAGAATGATGTTGGACTCTTACCTAATGTCGCATACAAATGTTAACTCTAAAAGGATTGAAGGGACTTCTCTGGTGGTGCAGTGGTTAAGAATCTTCCTGCCAATGCAAGAGACATGGGTTCGAGCCCTGGTCCAGGAAGATACCACATGCTGCAGAGCAACTAAGCCCACGCACCACAACTGCTGAGCCTGCTCTCTAGAGCCTGCGAGCCACAACTACTGAGCCTGCACACAACTACTGAAGCCCATGCGCCTAAAGCCCATGCTCTGCAATAAGAGAAGCCATGGCAACAAAAAGCCCCCGCACCATGACGAATAGTAGCCCCTGATCTCTGCAACTAGAGAAAGCCCATGCACAACAACAAAGACCCAACACAGCCTAAATAAATAAATAATAAAATGATTGAAGATTTAAATACAAACCTATAACTTATAAACCCCCTAGAAGAAAACATAAGAGATATTTTTTATGACATTCGATTTGGCAATGATTTTTTGGATATGAAACTAAAAACTCAGGCAAGAAAAGCAATACAGTTGAATGGGATGACAACATATGTAAAAACTTGCCCACATTAGAGGAAACAGTCAATGGGGGTGGAAAGGCAACCTGCGGAAGGAGAGAAAAATTTTGCAAAGCATGTATCTGCTAAGGAGGTAAGGTATAAAATATATAAATAACACCTAGAACACAATAACATCAAAAAACAAGTAATACAATGTATGGGCTGAAGATTTAATAGACATTAATTCAAATAAGATATACAAATAAACAACAGAAATGTGAAAGATGCTCAAAATAAGTAATTATTATGGAAATAAACAACACGACCACAATGAGGTATCACCTCATACTGATTAGGATGACCACTACATATATATATACATTCATATAGTATATAGCAAATGTTGACAAGGATATGGAGAAATTCGAATCCTTATGCATTGTTCAAGGAAATATAAAAGAGTATAGCCAGCATAAAAAATAATATGGAGTTTTCTCAAAAAATTAAAGATAGAATTATATGATCCAGCCCTCCCACATCTGGGTATGTATATAAAGGACTTCAAAGGAGCATCTGTTAGAGATATTTTCACACTCAGTTACTTTGTAGCATTACTCACAAAATAAGTAATAGATGGAACCAGTCCAATATTCATGAATATATGAACGGTTAAGAAATGTACCATATACATACGATGGATCACTAGTCAGCTTTGAAAAAGTGATGGATCTTGTCACATGATACAACGTGAATAAATCTAGAAGACTTTATGTTGTGATACGCAATAGTCACAAAGGAACGGACAGTATATGACTTCCTTTATGTGAGCACTCTGATAATGAAAAAGTGGAATGTTAGCTGACAGAGGCTTGGAGTACAGGGAAATGAGGAAGCTTTTGTTTAACAAGTATTCAGTCAGTTTTTCATGATGAAAGTATCCAGAGATCGATGCCATAATCATAATTATATTCATTACATACGTGAATATAATTAACACACTGAACTGTATAGTTAAAAATGGTTAAGATGATAAATATTATGTTTTTCCCACAATTAAAAATTAAATCCCCAAAATAGAAGTGTAGAACTTATCAAAAATTACTTCTTTTTTTGATATTTCCCTTGACCTATGGTTACTTAAAATCATTCTGTGTAATTTCCATATGTTTGGGGATTTTCCAAATATCTTTTTATTATTGATTTCTAATTAAATTCCATTGTAGTCAGAGAATATTTGCTCTTTATTTTCAATCCTTTTCTTATAAATTTATTTTATTTATTTCATCTTTGGCTGCGTTGGGTGTGCGTTGCTGCGTGTGGGCTTTCTCTAGTTGTGGCGAGAGGGGACTACTCTTTGTTGTGGCGTGCAGGCTTCTCATTGCAGTGTATTCTACTGTTGCGGAGCACGGGCTCTAGGCATGTGGGCTTCAGTAGTTGCAGCACGTGGGCTCAGGAGTTGTGGTGCACGGGCTTAGTTGCTCTGCAGCACGTGGGATCTTCCTGGACGAGGGCTCGAACCTGTGTCCCCTGCACTGGCAGGCGGATTCTTAACCACTGCGTCACCAGGGAAGTCCCCCCCAAAATTACTTTTAATTCAAAATTTTCTCTCACACAAATAACTTCATTTAAAAAGTAGATGAGAAATTAAGACTATTTCCATAACTACTCACCAAGATAGAATAAAGCAAACAGTGATCATTAACCAAGAAGACAAAGTTGATAAGTCATAAGCACAGTAGGGGTAATAATTAAACAAACAATCACATATATTATTGGCAACATATGGGAGATTCAAATTTGAATTCAACACCATATTGTCTTAAGTGTACTGAGTTGAAAATTATCATTTACAGACATGAAATATAGGTTAAAAACAAAATGAAATTAACTAATTTGGGGGAAACACACCATAAAAAAGGAAGCATATTGTTGTGGATTTCCTAAAGAAAAATAAGAGAAAATTTATTGACCTGAATTCTGAATACACAATATATGTACTATTAAAAAAGAATCTTTCTAATTAACAATAATTTTCATCTATGAGGGATAAATTAGGAGTTTGGGATTAGCAGATACAAACTACTATGCATAAAATAAACAACAAGGACCTACTGTATACCACAGTGAAATATATTCAATAACCTCTAATAAAAATGGAAAATATGAAAAAATATTTATGTATAAAGGAATCACTTTGCTGTATAGCAGAAATTAATACAACATTGTAAATCAACTATATTTCAATAAAAACTTATTTTAAGAAAGTAAGTTTTGGGCTTCCCTGGTGGCGCAGTGGTTGAGAATCTGCCTGCCAATGCAGGGGACACGGGTTCGAGCCCTGGTCTGGGAAGATCCCACATGCCGTGGAGCAACTAGGCCCGTGAGCCACAATTGCTGAGCCTGCGCGTCTGGAGCCTGTGCTCCGCAACAAGAGAGGCCGCGATAGTGAGAGGCCCGCACACCGCGATGAAGAGTGGCCCCCACTTGCCGCAACTAGAGAAAGCCCTCGCACAGAAACGAAGACCCAACACAGCCATAAATAAATAAATAGATAAAAATAAATTTTAAAAAATTAAAAAAAAAAGAAAGTAAGTTGTATGCAAATTTTAATCCTTATATACTTTCTATGTTCTGCATTCCAAATAGTGCATTTAGTAAGGCTTACTTATTACATATTACTATTTAGTAAGGTTTTCTTATCAATATAGGGAACAGACTCTCCTTTATTTTTTTTCCCAGAACTCTGAGGAATTCAAGACCACTAAGGTCATCCTGTCTATTTATACATTTTCTTAATCCTATCCAAAAGCTGATCCTGCATCCAAATGTAAATGAATCACTACATTTTCCCATTCTTCCCTAGGAGCCCGAAACCCAACTCCACCGCTATGGGACTCTTGGATATGAACACCTTCCTGTGTTAATCTCTCAAAAAGGGAGTATTTTCAATACTTGAACATCATTAATTCATGGTGAGAATTCTTCAGACTCTATAGAGAACATGGAAGCTGACTATCAAAAAAAGGTTCTGGGAAATAAGAGAGAATTATTCTAAAATGCTGTTCTTGACTATCACAAGAATAAAGGAAAATAAAAGTATTTGAAAACAACCTCCCTGGGGACTTCCCTGGTGGTGCAGTGGTTAAGACTCCGTGCTCCCAATGCAAGGGGCCCGGGGTTCAATCCCTGGTCAGGGAACTAGACCAGGGATGCTACAACTAAGAGTTTGCATGCCACAACTAAGGAGCCCACCTGCAACAACTAAGGAGCCGGCGAGCCACAACTAAGACCCAGAGCAACCAAATAAGGAAATAAATAAATAAATAACAACCTCCCTAGGCAGTGAGAAATGGAATATTTCCTGCTGAATCAGTAAACAAATGATGCCACAAGAATCAGCGATTGCAGCCCTCCAGTGTGAGCCGTTGAGCCCTGAAAAAACCCAGGAAGGAAAGAATACCTGCCATCTAGCGGCCATCAGACTGCAGCCACTCCCTACGGTGAGCCCTGAGGAAACTCAGGATTGTGAAAACACAGGATACAAGCCCCAGATAGGTGAGATGCATATCAAAGGAATGATTTCAGTGAGCCCAGACATCTTCCCATACATAGAAAAGCACTAAATTCCTTAACTTGGGCTAGCTGGTTTTCTTTAATTAACAATAATCTTTTGATGTTCCCAACTACCTGCCCTTTGTTGCAAAACTCCTATATATCCTAGCTCCCCTCTCACCCCCAGAGCAGTTCTCTTAGAGTTACTTGAGATGCTGGGCTTGAAGTCCTAAAAGTTCCCACCTTATAAAACATAACTCTCGACTTTTAGGTTGTGAATATATTTTAAGTCGACAGCAGGAACATCAAAAGTTCATGATTAACGTTTTGTAGGTTCTCAATCCAAGACACATCAGGAGGAAAAACAGACACAGCCTCTGACCCAGGACAGGACATTTACCTGAGAATCTGCCATTTCTGCCTCTCCTTCCTCCTGCTCTAGGTCCTTTTCTCACCAGTATTATGTTGGGGAATCACCTCAGCATCTTGGGAATATACCTTCAAAGATGTCAGCACAGCTCCCTCACCTGCTCTCAACACACCCACAGGCAAAAGGACCTTGAACTGCTGAAAAGAGCAAACTCTCCTGTCCTTTGTTTCAAGAGAGGTTTAGGAACAATCAGCTCCTACAGCAAGATCAGGCTGTGAGGTTCTCCTTGCTGTCTGTGCGTGTTCCTTCCTCATATACATGTCCACAACTTCCGCTACAATGAAGTGTGTGGGCTGCACTGACTTTCCTCTTCCAAACTCAGGTAGAGAAGACACTGTTGCCTCTCCTTGGACTAAAGCTTGGGCTCAACTCTCACAAATATTCCAAGAGGCCACATATTTAACCCTGGCCTCACCTTAGAATCACCTGGAGCACTTAATTAGCACAACACTGATGCTCTCACACAACCAATAAAAAGACTCTGTGTTGAAGGCACAGGTGATGTTATTTCTCAAGACTGGTCATCTGATCTTGGTGGGAAGCTGGAAGGGAACCACTTAGCTAAACTTTTCTCTTTTTTTCCCTGAATACAAATGAATACAAATTTTTTTTCCTGAAAACACAAAGTGAATACAAATCCCTCTGTGATCAGTTCCCCACTCTAAGAAGTTACGAATCTGCAGGTTTGTGGTGGAACCCATAAATATCACCTTTAACAAGTTCCTTCTTGGTGCAGGTATTTCTCCCCCAACCCCCATTTTCAGTTGCACTCAGCTAGAGAAATCACACACAGCACATCTGAGACCCCTGGAGTAGTGTGAGGATTTGGGGTGGAAACTTCTAGAAGCACAGGCTCTTTCAGCCTGATTCCCTGGGGAGGGGCTCTTCCTGGAATGGGCGTGGCCCTGTCATTACCTAGTGCATCTCTACTTGGGGAAGGGAGGTGGGAGGTGAGTGGTTGGTGGGAATCACATGGTGGCACTGGGGTTGTGTGAGGCTTTGCTGTAAGATTTCTTCCCAAGGTTACCCTGAGCCCATGGGTCCTCTCACCCCCTCCCCTCCCTGGGGCCACAAAATGATTTGCAGCATGACCACATCTCTGCAGGTGAGGGAGCCTCCAATTTCTCCAACTTCAGAAACCAGGGGAACGAAGGTGTTTACATCACAGATGTCTCTGAAAATAAACCAAAGGCAGCAATGGAGGATGGATTAAAAGTGTGTGTTGCAAAGGGACAAAAGCCTTTGAAAATGATGCCATGAATGCATATTTGATGATGCACAAAGTCATGATCTGTGTTAAGTAACAAGGCACATTATAAGTGAATTAACAAATGAGAATTTTTTGCTGTTGTTGCCCCGTTGTGTGTTTATTTCTGTTTTATGAATTGTGTTGCTACCATTTGTTCTCTCCCTCATCTTAGTTACTTATATTTTATTACATTTTTAAAGGACATTGATGGAGGTAGAAATTAGAGATGCACATTCTTTTTTCAAATATTATTTGAAAGCACTGATTATTAAAATATTGTGTGCGAGCAGTAATACCAATATATATGTTTTTTAATTTTAAGATTTTCTTATAAAAGGTTTCGTTTCACAGCAAACTTGAGAGTAAGGCACAGAAATTTCCCATCTACCTCTTACTCCCTCACATTCATCGGCTTCCTCAGCATCATCATCCCCAGCAGAGTGGTACACTTCTAACCATTAATAAATCTTCATTGAATCATAAATATTTCAAGTCCATAGTTTACCTTATGTTTCACTTTTAGGGATGTGCATTCTATGGCTTTGGACAAATATATGACATGTCTCTATCATTATAGTTTTACACAGAATATTTTCATTGTCCTGAAAATCCTCTAGACTTAGGATATTCATAGCCCCACCTCTGCCACCCCTTTGTAAACACTGAAATTTTTACTGTCTTACACGTATGCCTTTAGGAAATACCATATTGTTAAACATCATGCATTATGTCGCCTTTTCAGATTGGTGGCATGTGATGTGGGTCATCTTTCCATATGTTTATGTGCCAAGCGTCTATCTTCTTTGGTGAGCTGTCTGTTAAGTTTTTTGGCCCAGTTTTTAATCAGGTTGCTAGTTTTCTTATTTTTTTTATATTCCTATCCAATGTGTGTTCATTTTATTTCCTATTCTTGTCTAATTGCATTAGCATGGACATCTAGTACAATACTGAAAAGTGGGGAAAGGGGAAAACCTTGCTTTCCACCTGAACTTAGTAAGAAAGTTTTGCTTCTGACCATTAAGTGTGATGAAAGCTCTAAATTTTTTTTGTAGATTTTCTTTATTAAGATGAGGAATCTCCTTTCTCTTCCCAGTTTACAGAGAACTTTTACCAAGAATGGGTGTTGGAGTTTGTCAAAAGCTTCCTCTGCATGTTGATAGGATCATTTTTTTTTTCATTAAGGTGTTGATAAGATGGATACAAGTAATTAATTTTTGAGTGTTGAAACAGCCTTGCCTAACTGGGATAAATCCCTCTTGGTCTAGTGTACAATTCTTTTAAAACATTGTTGGATTCAGTTTGCTACTTTTTGGTTGAGGATTTTTGCATCTTTGTTCCTGAGAGATATTGGACAGTCATTGTGAATATTAAAAGTATTTTGTCTGGATTTGAATATTGGGGCTTTGATGTAGTCATTCATTGGGGAAAATTCTGAATCATTATCATTTCAAGTATTTTTCATTCCTTTTTTTTTTTCTGGTATACCCATTACACATATGATGCACTGTTTTAATTGTCACACAATTTTTGTATGTTCTGTTTGGTTGATTTTTTTTCCAGTCCATTTTCTCCTTTCTTTCACATTTGGAGGTTTCTACTGAAATGTCTTCAAGCACAGGTATAATTTTCCTCAGTTTTATCAGGTCTACTAATAAGCCCCTCAAACACATTCTTTATTGTTGTTAGTTTGTTTCATGTAGAGCTTTTTTTTTTAATTTTTATCGATATCTTATCTCTCTGCTTACATTGCTATCTGTTCGTGTATGTTTTATATTTTATCCTTATAGCCTTTAATATATTAATTGTAGTTGTTTTCAATTGCTGCCTGAGAATTTTTCCAAATTTTAAGCTCTGCTTCTAGTTTGATTAATGCTTCCATATCTACATTTTTCCCACTTCCCCCAGTTTATTATAAGCATTTAAGAGAAATCAGACTGCTCCTACAACACTTTGCCTAGAAACTTCCTCAGCCAAAGTTCCAATTTTATCACTTACAAGAACTACCTTGCAGAGAATCCTAGGAGAGGACCACATTTCAGGCAAGATCTTTGCCACATTAAAACAACAATGACCTCACCTCCAGTTTCCAAAGAAATGTTCCTCATTTCTGTCTGAGACCTCATCAGATTGAGCTTTATTTATTTATTTATTTATTTTAATTTATTTATTTTATTTATTTATTTTGGGCTGCATTGGGTCTTCGTTGCTGTGTGCGGGTTTCTCACTGAGGTAGCTTCTCTTTGTTGCAGAGCACCGGCCCTAGGTGCACGGGCTTCAGTAGTTGTGGCTCGTGGACTCAAGTTGCTCCATGGCATGTGGGATCTTCCGGGACCAGGGCTTGAACCCGTGTCCCCTGCATTGGCAGGTGGATTCCTAACCACTGTGCCACCAGGGAAGCCCCAGATTGAGCTTTAGAGTACATATTTCTCTCAAAATTTTGTTTACGGACCTTAGGTATTCTCTGAGATGATTGGGGCTCTCTCTAGAGCTCTCCCCTATTCAGAAGGAACACTGACCTTTCACCGAAATTGCCCTTAATAGTTCTTTCACAGTGATACAGGCTTTGTCTGGCATGCAGTTTCAAATTCTTCTATATCCTATCCATTATGCAGTTCCAATAACACTTCCACATTTTAAAGTATTTTTTTCAGTTGTACCCTTACTTCTCATACCAATTTCTGCCTTAACTTGTTTAATTTGCTAAAAATAATACCAGAGACTGGGTAGTTTATAAACAACTGATTTTTTTTTTCTCACTGTGGTAGGGGCTGGGAAGTTCGAGATCAAGGCACCAGCAAATTCAGTGTCTAGTGAGGACACAACTTCTGGCTCAAAGAGGGGGTCCTCTAGCTATGTGGTCAAAGGAGAGTAAGGACAAAGGAGCTTTTCTGGGGTACTATGATGAGGGCACTAATCCCCTTTATGAGATCACTTCTCTCATGACCTAATTACCTCTTAAACTCACCACCTCCTAATACCATCAACCCTGCAGCTGGGTTTCAACATAAGACTATTGGAGGGACCAATGAGAATACTGATTATTCTTTTACTGCTGGAAGGTTTGAACATTGTAAATTGGCTTACATAGTCCCAATATACCTAAATTGGTAAGCAGGACTCTCAATTTTGTTGTTTTATGAGCTACCCATGTAGTTCATTATGAGCCAGATATGTAATAAAACCTTTTGAGAGGGATAGTGAGATCAAGTCCCCTGAACTGCCAACAAATAAAACATGATCACCATGGTGAAAACCTGGAACTTTAAAGGATGGAGGCACTCGGGCTACATCCTTGTGCACCACTCCTGGCAGAGAGAGGAATGTTGGTCTCACATCTAACTTCTCACTTCTCTACCTGCACTTCTCCCCAGTGTAGACATGCCCTCTAAAACTCGTAAGATAGGAAAATACATCATGTAACACATCGATTCCTGCTATAGATTTTGAAGCAGCAAAAAATCATACGACGTGGAATTCATCAAAAAGGTTGTATCCACCTTGTTATGGGAAGCTTCCTTCCCCAATGTAAACACATTCAAAACCCTATGAGTTGAGGTTTTTTTTTTTCCCCCTAAGTGATCACTGAGGATTTTAACATCTTAAAGTGTCAGGTGCTCTAGCAATATTGTACCATTCTCTGGACAAGCATGTGAAATACTTCAAAGGGCTAGTTATGGAAGCCTACCAAGAAGGGCTGCTTAAGATAATAGGAGTATTTCCTATTGGCTCATTTCCTTTTGGCTCTTCACCCTAAGATCTCTGCTAGCTTCCTCACTTTGTAGCTACCACTTATCTAGAGTGTAAACAAGATAAGGGGCTTCCCTCTCTCTGCCCATGAATGCAACCATGCTTCACCTTACAGTCCTTAGTGATTCCACACTCCCCTGTTCCTAGTGCCCCTACATTCATGACATCACATAAATCAGAAGGGTGACATGTGTACCTGTATAAAACACGCTAAAATATTTCAGTTTTTCCCTTCCTCATAATTCCCATAAATACATTTGGCTTTTTTTTTTTTTAGTGCATCTTAAGTAAGTATATTAGTTGCAAGAGGTATCAGAGCACATCAAAAAGAGGTGCCTAGGGGGCTTCCCTGGCGGTCCAGTGGTTACGACTCCATGCTTCCAATGCAGGGGGCGCGGGTTTGATACCTGGTCAGGGAGCTAAGATCCCACATGGCGTGCGGCACGGCAAAATAAAGTAAAATAAGATAAAATAAAATATTTTTTAAAAAACTTAAAAAAAAAGAAGAGGTGCCTACACACGTTACCAGCAAGATACAGTTCTGTTTAATTTCAAGCAGCCTTGGCTCCCTGCAGCTCAACCAATAAACTTAACAATACTTTTGAATCACCCAAAGCTCTGCATCAATGTTGGTAACTCACTGATCCTGACTCCTTCCACCAGAAGGACAACAAAGAAAAACTGAGCACATCTAGGCTGCTTCCGTTATCCCCACTTTCCACAATTAGCTGCATTAACATATAGAACAATGGAAGGCACTTAACTTCCAACTCACCCACTACTCGGGCTAGAGAATTTGCTTCTTTTTTAGGAAATGTTCTCAGAATTACCAATCAGATGTATCAGTATAAAGGAGCCTCATTTATTCTAAGAAAGTCATGTATCTCTTGACATTCCATCATCACTAAACCTGGAAATAAATTTGAAGTGTCTTTGAATTTACCACATTTGCAAAGACCACATGTCAGGCTGACAACTGCATAGATTTTGAAAAATAAAACCCACATTTTAGATGCCTTAATATGAGACAAAATGCTTTATTTTTTATGACACAACAGGCAGCTAGAGTCTCATGATCACCTATCTTCCCTTATCCACCCCATATCCCAGGGGGTGATGCAAAAAGGTCCAGGTAGATGCTACACATGGGAGAGGTTTGGATCACAGCTGAGGATTCTTTAGTTTAAGACACCCCAATCTCTTAAAGTGGGTTGCAAGCAATCCTGCCCAACCTTTGATCAGAGTGAGACATTATGTTTATCATATTAGTCAGGCAATTATTCTGCCCTTTGCCACAGGCAAAACACTACTTACATCTTCCAGTTTAGTGTGTGGTACAAAATTCTTGAACAGAGAGTGCAAGCTGAGGCTGATACAAGATGTGAAACAATATGGGAGACCCATGTACACTCACCTCCTAACATGTTGCAAGTTCCCGTTTGAAATGTGGGAATAATCAATCCTCTGAGTAAAGTTTTTTGTCCTTAAGGATGACATTTATTTGTGGTACCATGGGATTGCTAAAGATTTCAGGAGGCAGGAAGAACTGGAGGGAATGACTATGAGAATTCACAGAAAATGTCAGATCCCTGGGTAAGATGACGTTTATATCAGGGAATCAATGAGACTTAAGAGCAATTGGAAAGAAAGCGGAATAATACATTTTAAGAATAAATGTAACTTTTTAGACTTTATAGAAAAATATTGTTTACTATGATACAAGAAACTGATTCTGTGTGGATTGCTAACCTAACTTTAAAGCTAAGTAAATTTCTTAAGGGATTTCCCTGGTGGCGCAGTGGTTAAGAGTCCGCCTGCCAATGCAGGGGACACAGGTTCTGAGCCCTGGTCCGGGAAGATCCCACATGCCATGGAGCAACTAACCCCGTGTGCCACAACTACTGAGCCTGTGCTCTTGAGCCCGCGAGCCACAACTACTGAAGCCCGCGTGCCCAGAGCCCATGCTCCCCAACAAGAGAAGTCACTGCAATGAGAAGCCTGTGCACTGCAACGAAGAGTAGTCCCCGCTCACCACAACTAGAGAAAAGCCCATACACAGCAACGAAGACCCAACACAGCCAAAAAATAAAAAAAATTTTTAAAAATAAAAATTTCTTAAGAAAACAAAGGAGAATATCTCCATGGCTTAGAATAGGAAAATAATTCTGTAACAGAAAAAAAAAATAATTAAAACAATGAAAATCACAAATTAGATAATATTAAATTAAAAATTGATAATGATTAAAAGACACAGAAGGAGAGTCCGAGAGAGACTCATATTAAGCATGTACAAAGAACTCCTACCAATCAATAAGACAGCACAAGAACAGAAGTGCGATGATTAACCAAAAAACTTTTCAAGAAGAGGTTACTTAGTTCTTGGGTAATTAGGTTCAACATTAACTGAACATTTGAAAACGATGCTTCACTTCCATAGTAATCAATAAAGTGCAGTATAATCAATATCTGGAATTTTCACACATTAATCAGAAAGCTAAGATGATAATGACAGGAATTATTAATTGTTGGCATGACTGCATATAACTAAGAGTCTCATTCCCTACTGATGAGTATAAAAATAGATACTATCGTTTTGAAAATATTTGGAAGTATCTAAAAACGATGAACAGATGAAACAATTCCACTACTATATATATACCAAAGACTAATTCATACTTGAATCACCAAAACACAAGTTCTAGGATTGATATATCAGCACTATTCTTAATAGACACAAACTGAAAATCACTCATGCTGATACACAGTGGAATAATTAATACTTAAGTATTTACACAATGGAATATAGTTATATTCACAAACGACATAAGAGATTAAAAAATCCAGATACAAAAGTGTATATGCTCTGTAATCCATTTACATAAAATTAAAAGTAGGAAAATTTGACCTGAATTGTTAGATATCAGAACAATGGTTACCCTTTCTGGTAGTGACTAGGAGGGGAAACAAGTGCCTCTGAGTGTCTAACGATTTTCTGTTTCTTTATCCAGGAGCTATATACAGAGTATATTCAGATTCTGAACTTCTGAAATTTGCTGTTTACATATAAAACGTCTCTGTGTCTTTACCTGTTTTTTAATACATATCTCCAATTTTTCAAAAGCAATTTTTAATATCCATGAGTCACCAAGGTAGAAGTGGAATGCTTTAAATAATTGACACTGTGATTATCTTTTTAAAGTAAGCTGAAATTCTGAGATTATTAACTAAGATATACTGCTCATGTAATTTTCAAAGAGAAGGGATAAAAAGAATTATTTTTAAAAATTAATACAGAAGAGTTAAGATAAAAAAATAACAAAATAGAACAGGTTCATTGAAAAGCACATAGTAAGATGGAAAATCTAAACCGAAAAATGTCCATTACTATAGTAAACATAAATAGACTCATGCTCCTGTTAAAATCAAATGCTTTTTCAATATATGTAATTAGATTTTTTTCATGAGATATACATAAATTACAAGAATTAAAGTAAAAAATAGGAAATATATTCCATGTAATTTTAAACAATAAAACTGTTAGCCTATGATATACTACTTAAAGTAGGTTTTAGTTTAAAACAATTTCTTATTATTGTAATTAATATTATTTTTCAATTTCTTAAACAATATTTCAATGCTACTATAAGGAAACAATTTGGATATACATATGCATATATATGTGTGTATATTTACATGCACATATAGGTATACGATTTATAGATGTGTTTCATATACATACTATATACATACTTATACCCACATACACACATCATATATATATATATATAAACACACACGCACTCACACTAATGTAGTATGTATGTGTATATGTATATATTTTTTCCTTTGCTTCTTTGTAGTCTAATAGATGGAAAATATTTAGGTGGTAAAATAAGCTACCACAGGTTCAATGCATTAGGTCAAGATAATTCTATTGTGTTAAAAAAAAATGTAGAATCCTCAATTCCATGTATCAGCTTCATAATGCAAATGCAAAGAGAACTATATTTTTTTTCTAAAATTTAAGAATACCCATTTTGCTCATTTGGTAAACTACAAGCCACAACTTTTCATTAAAAACCTAGATTTATGGCTTGTCCCCTCCAAACCAATATTTCTCCACTCTTCCAATTTGAATGAAAGTCTCTATCAGAAAGTGATTTCCCCACATTAGGGAGAAGAACTTTGCCTCCTGAACACTCTCTCTGGCAAAAATGCCAAACTAGCATCCACATATGATAGGGAAAGAAACCTTACTCTGTAACATATCTCCAACTGCAGGCAATTTTACCCCAGATATCATGTATTAATTATCAAGTCACAGAATGTCTTTTTAAAAAACAGCAAAAACAATCTTTTGTGCTCTCTTTCACCCATTCTGGTTCTAATTGGATATTTCCAAATGAAAATATTTTATATATAAACAGCACATACAGCTCAATACCAAAAAAGCTACCCAATCAAAAATTGGGCAGATCTAAATAGACATTTCTCCAAAGAAGACATCCAGATAGCCAACAGGCACATGAAAAAAAAATGTTCAACATCAATAATTATTAGAGAAATGCAAATCAAAACTACAGTGAGGTATCACCTCACTCCAGTCAGAATGACCATCATTAAAAAGTCTACAAATAATAAGTGCTAGAGAGGGTGTGAAGAAAAAGGAACCCTCCTATTGATGGGAATGTAAATTGGTGAAGCCACTATAGAGAACAGTATGGAGGTTCCTTAAAAAACTAAACATAGAGCTACCATATGATCCAGCAATCTCACTCCTGAGCATATATCATAGAAAACTACAATTCAAAAAGCTACATGCACTTCAGTGTTCACTGCAGTGCTATTCACAATTGCCAAGACATGGAAACAACCTAAATGTCTATTGGTAGATAAATGGATAAAGAGGATGTAGGGGGGACCTCCCTGGCGGTCCAGTGGTTAGGACTCCACACTTCCACTGCAGCAGGGGGCCCGGGTTTGATCCCTGGTCAGGGAACTAAGATCCCACAGGGCATGTGGCACAGCCAATAAATAAATAAATAAATAAATAAATAAATAAATAAATAAATAAATAAATAAATAAAAAGATGTAGTACATATATATAATGGAATACTACTCAGCCATAAAAAAGAACAAAATAATGCCATTTGCAGCAACATGGATGCAACTAGAGACTATCATACTAAATGAAGTAAGTTAGAAAGAGAAAGACAAATACTATATATCACTTATATGTGGAATCTAAAATATGACACAAATGAACCTATCTATGAAACAGAAACAGACTCACAGACATAGAGAACAGACTTATAGTTGCCAAGGGGGAGGGATGGAGTGGGAGGTTGGGATTAGCACATGGAAGCTATTATATACGGAATGGATAAACAACAAGGTCCTACTGTGTAGCACAGGGAACTATATTCAGTATCCTATGATAAACCATAATGGAAAAGAATATGAAAAAGAATGTGTAACTATATATATATATATATATATATATATATATATATATATATATATATATATAACCGAATCACTTTGCTGTACAGCAGAAATTATCACAACATTGTCAATCAGCTACACTCAAATTAAAATGGGGGGTGCTTAGCACAGAGTTACTCAGAAATGGGCACAGCTTTTCCTAGAACCCAAAAGCAATGGGAGAGCAGCCAGATCATTCAGGTCCTCACAGGTCAAGACCTGGATTTTGGCTCTCAGTGTGGACATGAGGGATAATTCCTGGAGCTGAAGGAGAATACATGGAAGATTTAAGAGCACAAGAATCAGGCAGGAGATGTCCCCCTATGACAGCGACAGAAATAAAACTAGGCTTCACAAATATCATTTCCATTGAAGCAGATCTTCCCAAACCGTACTAGGTTTGACAGAGGTTTGACTTCCTCTGTGATCTTTGGGCCTCTCACCTGCGTCACCTGCTTCATCTATTCACACATGCCTGGGCATATGGCTACTGTTTCCATTCCTTTCACATCCCAGGGATCCTTCTTTTGCTCCAACAAGGAGACCAGTTCTGGCTTAGAGAAAACAAGACCTGTTCATTAAAAAGAGCAACGTAAGTTTTGCTGTAGATGCGCCAATTTCCAATCTAGTATTGTGCTCAGGTGAGAAGAGAAGGCATTGTGGAATGTTAAAATATTTGAGAAATTAATTTCCCCAAAGACTGTTTTTTGAAAGAACATTTAAAATTCTAGGCAACAGGTAAAAATCAGTTCCTCGATCCATGTCTAAGTAATAAATAAAGGGTGGAAATCTGATCTTTAGTGCAGGCAGCACTATTTTACACAAATGAACTTACAGAATTACCAGTAATCTAGGGTGAAAGATGCAGATCACCTCAAGAAAGAGGAAGGTTAGAATCACGATCAAGCCTTTCTGACTATACCCACAAACTCCCAATTTTTCCTAAAAAGCAGGAATCTGAAATTCTATCATAGGAAGCAGAAGATTTCAGGAAACAATCTACAAGTGAAGGAATCCAAACCCTGTGGGTGGATAAGGATTTCTGGAAGGAAGGTATCCTCACCCAAGGAGAGCAGGTTCCTATACTTCTCTAACATCACATCCCTGTACAATTCCCATTGATCTTGGTCCAGGCATTCTCACTCCTCTTGAGAGAAATCTATGGCCACATCCTGGAATGTCAGCAGTCCCTGAAATTAAAAGTACACATACCATGTGGCCACGAGAAGAGTTCATAATGTGACCCAAGAAGAAAACAGCAAGTTAAGAGAACTGGTTTTAATTTAGAAGAGTGTCTTGAATTATCCAATAAGATAGTTTTTTACACAGTAGTATTCTCTGTTTATATTCACTGTATTTCTAACAACAAGAAAAGGAAATAACATGTGATTCACAAAACCACTTTACAGACTGTACTTATCTGGAAGAGTAATTATAAAATGATGGTTTCAACACAGGCATATGCATTTTTGAGCGTTTTATATATATCATACTGGATAAAATGTGTGTGTTTCTCAGAAGGAAAGGCCATGGTGAGGTAGAAATGTACTTTCAATTTTGAACAGGCACACAAGTACACTGGGGATACTGTAAAAATGCAGATCTCATTCAGGAATTCTGAGGTAGTGCATGAGTTCTACTTTTTTTTAAAATTTTATTAATTAATTAATTAATTAATTTTTTAAATTTATGGCTGTGTTGGGTCTTCGTTTCTGTGCGAGGGCTTTCTCTAGTTGTGGCAAGTGGGGGCCGCTCTTCATCGCGGTGCGCGGGCCTCTCACTATCGCGGCCTCTGTTGTTGCCGAGCACAGGCTCCAGACGCGCAGGCTCAGTAGTTGTGGCTCACGGGCCCAGTTGCTCCGCGGCATGTGGGATCTTCCCAGACCAGGGCTCGAACCCGTGTCCCCTGCATTGGCAGGCAGACTCTCAACCACTGCGCCACCAGGGAAGCCCGAGTTCTACTCTTTTAACAAGCTCATTTTTCACTAGTGATGCCACAGTCTCTGATTCATTAACCACAATTTTGAATAGCAGAGATAGTAAGGAAAGGTTAAGAATTCACAGTTAACTTGGAACTGTAAGTGTTTTATGGCTTTTACTCATTTAATAGAATAGTAAGCATACCAGCAACAATCCTTTTTTGAATATTTACTGTATACTATATATTTCTAACATTTTTTGAAAAGTATTGAGTGCACCACAAAATAGTTTAAGAAAAATAATATTACTGTTTCTCTGTTTTGAGATATTTTGTCAAACATTCAGTAAATATTAGAGCTTGGGTTTTATTCCAGTTTACCTGAACTAAAATTTACCTAAAAAGAACAGTTCAAATTCACAAAGACAACACTAATTAATGTTTACCGCAGATTCTTTAACTGGCAAGAATAACAGAATCAAGAAAAAAGTGGATCAAATGTTGACATTTCAAGCACACAGACATACATTTATTTGGGCACTTTGTACATATTAAAGGTGATATTGAAGAAAATATTCATGCCAATGAAATTAAGATTATTTTAATTGAGTAAATCTATAAATCTATTTGTGGATGATACTCTGTGTTTTAAAGATACACAGGGTGAGAATATATACAATGGTATAAAATAAATTATCACTACTGGTTTTGAATTTTTATTTCTTTGAAAATTTTTATTATTTTTGCTGAGCTATATCTTAAAAATTGAACACTGTTGAGCATATCCTGCTAATATGATCCCTGTGAACTTTTCTGAAAATACAAAGAAGTGATAAAAAAGAATATGTCTGTGATATGAGCATGGAATATAATGAAAACTATCATAACCTAGGTTTGACTGATGAAAACCTGTAGCTGATGTTCTTGCCTAATAAAAATTAGTAACATGCTGAACGCTTAACCAATGGTGACCTATAGAAATGTTTTAAATCAATGACAAACATTGTCTAATGGTTCATGTCTGATCGTTGTGAGAAGGTAGCTCAGATTTGTTCAGGCTGCAAATTTATCCCTGTCGCTGATGAATATTACATTATGGCCACAGGAAGTAAAAGAGGAAAACAGCCGTCTGTGCTAAGTTAGAGGTCTTATGTTTTCCCCTCTTCTCCCATGTTGTATCAAACCAGCATATCTTTCTCATTGGTTCGTAATCCTGACTGCACATTAGAAACACTTCAGGGTGCTTCTTAAAAATACTTATTCCTGGACCACAGCCCAGACCAGTTAGATCAGAATCATTGGAGGTGAACTTCAGGCATCCATATTTCTTAGAAAAATAAAAGTGATTCAAATATCCCACCACCACTGAAGTCCATGGGTGTTTGGCAGTCTCTTCATTAATAAGTAATAAACTTTGATGAGCTCAGAAAAGAAAAGAAAAAAAAATGACAAACATTGTCTCCATTTAGATTGTTATTGTACATTTTATATTACAGGGTCATTAAACTTCCACGGAGTATTAGACATACAGGATTCCCACCTAATACAAACAGGCTTCCCTTATCTTTGAGGGTGCAACAATCAAAAACAGAAATTCACATACACAGTAGAAAAAAAGGCATAGCATGTAGTAATTTGAGAGCTGAATTACATAAATTTTCCTTTTCAAATACTCTCAAATAATGTTAACGTCAATATAAATAAGGATACGTTGAAAATAATTATACCAGTTCAAATATCCCTCTCTTTGATCCTCTTATCCATACTAACAAAATTAAGTGTTTTAACTTTGTTTTATTTTCTATAAGTTCTGATTTAGAGTAATACCAGAAGAGAGTCATTGACTAAGTGCATTCTACTATACATTCTCTAATATTTATTTATATTTAACTTTGATTAAATACATTGGTACATTTTTTACATCATTCAAGTTTCTTTCCAGTATGAACTCTCTGGTGTTTTCTAAAGTGTGTATTTAGGACAAATGTCTTTCATCACTTATGACATCCACAGGGTTTCTCTCCGGTACACACTCTCTGATGTCAAGCAAGGTGACAGCTCTGGTTAAAGGCTTTGTCACATTCTTAACATTTGTAAGTCTTCTCCCCAGTATGAATTCTCTGATGTTGAATAAAGTTTGCACACCATTTAAAGGATTTGCCGATTCTGTACATTTGTAAGGTTTCTCTCTAGTATCAAACATCTGATGCTGAGTAAGATACAAATGCCGATTAAAGTCTTTGCCCCATTCTGTACATTTGTACAGGTAATTTGCATTCCAATTTGCAAAGAAAATTCCCTACAATCCTAAGCTATTACTTGTCTTTTTCACTTTTATCTCTCACAAGGGCACAGTGGGATTTTCCAGGAGCCACATGATGTATGCCAACACCATTGTTCCAACAACTAAGAGAATATGTGCTTGTAGGATTGGAATTTGGGGGTGATTTTGGACCTTACTAGCACACTTCTAATAACCAGACCACATAGGTCACCTCTAATCACAAAGCCTCAAATAAATCCCACTCACTCTGTCTCTAAAGTACGGATAGCCATTATCACTTAAATCTGGCAGAAACCCCAACTTGGAAGCAGAATGTCTATATGAGGGAAGGAATAATTACAATGGGAAATTTAACACAGACTAGTAAGGAACAAACATGTTATTCAATCATAGAGCCTTAGCATGGGGCGAAGATGCCGGCTAGGTACACACAGAAGCAGCAAGTGAAGAGTGGCAGGTAGACACCAGAGCCTGGTGCTGGAAGACAGGGGTTCTCAGCCCTGGCTGCCCGCGAGGTGTACCTGGGGAGCTTTCAGAAGCTATCATGCCCAGGCCCCACCTTCTAGGGGCTCTGGTTTCATTGGTCTAGAGAGGGCCCATGCGTGGGAATGTTTTAATAACTCCCCAGGTAATTCTAATGTGAAACTAGTTTTAAGAATTACAATTACAAATGATGAGAGATACCAAAAAGATCTTGCCTTTTGAATAATATATTTTGATACAATACAAGCTGTTGCCTATACTTTATTCTTTCCATTCACACAGTCTTGGGGTTCTTCTTGAATTTGCAAACCAAAAGAGGAGGGGAGACACTAAATTTTTCAACTCATAAGGCACCTATCGTTCAACATTAACTTGGACCACTGCTGTCAGCAAGGCAGGACTGAAGTAAAGATACATTTATTTTACAAATAGGTGGCCCAGCAAGCTAGAGAGCTTTCCAAAAAGTCATTCAGCAAAGTTGGGTTAAGCCAGGAATAGATCAAAATTTCAGGCCAAACCAGTCAGCCACATCAATAGCCTTTAGAAGGTCTGTCTTACATTTATTGGTCTGATCTAAACAGCTCAAAACAGTGAGGTCAGTTAGATCAACCTGGGCAAGACTGCCAGAATTCTGAGCTGCCGACTTTGGGACAGGATTTCCTGCTGCCCCTTGCCTGGTGTCAGACACCCTGCCCCAGTGACTGTGCCCTAACCTCTCCATGGTGGCCCACAGACTGCAGAGGAGTAGAATTTGGCCATGACCACAGGGCTCCTGACACATAAAGAGCTTAACAATATCCCCAGCCCATACCTACGATGAGTTCCTTCTGAAAGTCTCAAGTTCTTAAAAGTTTTCTCAACTGGAACTGCCTTTGCCCAGGAGACCCGTTAAACCTCAGAGCAGATTTGCATCTCCTCAGAGCAGATGATGACAAAACAACAAACAAAACACAAAGTCAGGTATTTGGAAATACAACACATGACACCCTCAGAGGGCAGGCAGACCCTAACCAAGCCTGCCCAGGGGCCCAGGGCAGGAGGGGAAAGCGGAATGCAGCACAACACAAGTCAGGAAGCCCTTTCTGTGTCCTTTGGGTCAAGGCTGCCTCAAATGTTGTAATTTGGTTAACTGACCCCAGTCCTTTAGGGATGCTGAAAAAGAGCCTTCTTAGCCACACAAGAATTCACCAGACCTCTTTGTCTTTGGATGAAATGATAGCCTGTGTGGAAATGAATCTCTCCCTGCCCTCTGCCATACGCCCTTCAGCATATGTGTCTTTCCTATAGTATTTTCAGTTTGTCTCATATCAGGGTGATTTGTGTTTATGCTTGTCTGTCTCCTCCACTAGATCAGAAACCAGAAAGACAGATGTGGTGCATTTTGCACTTCCCCATGGTGGGAACCAAGTATGTTGAATATGACAGAAGCTTCTAGAGATGAAATCTTCAAAGTGGCCTCAATTAACATTGAGTCGAGCAGCTCTTTAGCAGGAAGGCAGCCCGGTGGGTGAGCTGAGAGAGTGAAGAGGGACACTGCAAGATTAGAGTGCAGGGAGAGGATTGGGGGGAGGTGTCAGCGGCGTGCTGGCACGTGCACAACCAGGGGAAGGATTTCAAAACGTCTCCTAACAGCAGCTCCTGAAAGACGTTGAGTATCCACTGCACACTCCCGAAACAAACACCCAAAGGTGCACCAGCTAAGAAGGGATGCATTGCTTACAGCACCCTGCCACTAAGCCTACCCACAACATCTAGGCATTCCTGGCACCTGCCAGCCAAGCTCTGATCTGTTCAGACCCCCTGATCATCTTCTGAGAAAGAGTGAGATCATAGCTTTTGGAGCTGGTAGGACTTCAAGTCATCAATAATGTAACAGAATTCCCATAAACACTAAGGACTTCATATCTGAGAGCTGCAAGCAAGAACCTAGCAGGCATCCAGAGGGTGAAATGCCATCACTCTCAATCTATTTTCCTGCCCCAAATTCATTTTTAATATATGCCATTCACCAAATAAATATGTATATTTAATATTAATGTGATAAACATAACTCTGCCTACTTATGAAAAAATATCTTCTAGAAACATTTAAGATCATCAGGCTAAATAAACACGTCCTTCACAGTCAGAAAAAGATATGCCATCACTCCCCCACTACCACACACACACCTGCCCCCCACAAATAAAGAAGAAATCAAATTATGTCAGTGCCGCGGTACCTATGGAGGTCTGGTGGAATATAATTAGAAAGGCCAGAGACGCTTTAGAGTATAATTCCTCAAACCAAACTGCCAACCGTGACATGTAATATTCCCCACTAAAGAATAGAAAAAGATCCGTTCTGACCTGGTAGGGCACACGTCCTTCTTTTTCTTTTTCTCAGTGTTCTCAGACATCCAGTGAAGAGCGGTCCTTTATTTGGACAGCAACATGCACCTTCATCGAGGATAATTTCCTGTTAGTATCTATTACTGTTAAGAGGATCTCAGTCCACAGAGTGAAAACTGGGGCTGGAGGTTCTCCAAGAAAGCTCGGGCTGTCAAAGGCAATAGGAAAAGACTTCTTGTATACATATATTGTAACTCTGGTTGCCTCCTAATAACCTCACTCCCTTCCTCTCTGGATTTGAATCACTTCACCACCCCATGGAAAGGCTTGAGGACAGCAGAGTGAGACTCTAGTGCAGACACAAGGTCCAAGTGACCGGACCAGCTTCCACTTGCTTTAAAAGAAGCAGAACTGTGTGGAGAGAGGCAAGAGAACCAGCCAACAGGATGTGTGTGGCTGGAGTTCCTGGCATGAAGTCTTGGCTTTCATGTTTATTTTTGGATGTATTTTTCTTAGCCCTTTGATGCAAATTTCTGGCCTGGGAAGTAACCCTACAGTACAAGCTCCAAAGTTGTTAAAAGTAAGTGCAGGCGAGGGAGGGGCAAGATGGCGGAAGAGTAAGACGCGGAGATCACCTTCCTCCCCACAGATACATGAGAAATACATCTACACGTGGAACTGCTCCTACAGAACACCCACTGAACGCTGGCAGAAGACGTCAGACCTCCCAAAAGGCAAGAAAATCCCCACGTACTTGGGTAGGGCAAAAGAAAAAAGAAATAACAGAGACAAAAGAATAGGGAAGAGGAAATAGGTAGTCTACCTGAAAAAGAATTCAGAATAATGATAGTAAGGATGATCCAAAGTCTTGGAAATAGAATAGACAAAATGCAAGAAACATTTAACAAGGACGTAGAAGAACTAAAGAGGAACCAAGAAACGATGACAAGCACAATAAATGAAATTAAAAATACTCTAGATGGGATCAATAGCAGAATAACTGAGGCAGAAGAACGGATAAGTGACCTGGAAGATAAAATGGTGGAAATAACTACTGCAGACCAGAATAAAGAAAAAAGAATGAAAAGAACTGAGGACAGTCTCAGAGACCTCTGGGACAACATTAAACGCACCAACATTCGAATTATAGGGGTCCCAGAAGAAGAAGAGAAAAAGAAAGGGACTGAGAAAATGTTTGAAGAGATTATAGTTGAAAACTTCCCTAATATGGGAAAGGAAATAGTTAATCAAGTCCTGGAAGCACAGAGAGTCCCATACAGGATAAATCCAAGGAGAAACACACCAAGACACATATTAATCAAACTATCAAAAATTAAATATAAAGAAAACATATTAAAAGCAGCAAGGGAAAAACAACAGATAACACACAAGGGCATCCCCATAAGGTTAACAGCTGATCTTTCAGCAGAAACGCTGCAAGCCAGAAGGGAGTGGCAGGATATACTTAAAGTGATGAAGGAGAAAAACCTACAACCAAGATTACTCTACCCAGCAAGGATCTCATTCAGATTTGATGGAGAAATTAAAACCTTTACAGACAAGCAAAAGCTGAGAGAGTTCAGCACCACCAAACCAGCTTTACAACAAATGCTAAAGGAACTTCTCTAGGCAAGAAACACAAGAGAAGGAAAACACCTACAATAACAAACCCAAAACATTTAAGAAAATGGGAATAGGAACATACATATCGATAATTACCTTAAATGTAAATGGATTAAATGCTCCCACCAAAAGACACAGACTGGCTGAATGGATACAAAAACAAGACCCATATATATGCTGTCTACAAGAGACCCACTTCAGACCTAGAGACACATACAGACTGAAAGTGAGGGGATGGAAAAAGATATTCCATGCAAATGGAAATCAAAAGAAAGCTGGAGTAGCAATTCTCATATCAGACAAAATAGACTTTAAAATAAAGACAATTACAAGAGACAAAGACGGACACTATATAATGATCAAGGGATCGATCCAAGAGGAAGGTATAACAATTGTAAATATTTATGCACCCAACATAGGAGCACCTCAATACATAAGGCAAATACTAACAGCCATAAAAGGGGAAATCGACAGTAACACAATCATAGTAGGGGACTTTAACACCCCACTTTCACCAATGGACAGATCATCCAAAATGAAAATAAATAAGGAAACACAAGCTTTAAAGGATACATTAAACAAGATGGACTTAATTGATATTTATAGGACATTCCACCCAAAAACAACAGAATACACATTTTTCTCAAGTGCTCATGGAACATTCTCCAGGATAGATCATATCTTGGGTCACAAATCAAGCCTTGGTAAATTTAAAAAAATTGAAATCGTATCAAGTATCTTTTCCGACCACAACGCTATGAGACTAGATATCAATTACAGGAAAAGATCTGTAAAAAATACAAACACATGGAGGCTACACAATACACTACTTAATAACGAAGTGATCACTGAAGAAATCAAAGGGGAAATCAAAAAATACCTAGAAACAAATGACAATGGAGACACGACGATCCAAAACCTATGGGATGCAGCAAAAGCAGTTCTAAGAGGGAAGTTTATAGCAATACAAGCCTACATCAAGAAACAGGAAACATCTCGAATAAACAACCTAACCTTGCACCTGAAGCAATTAGAGAAAGAAGAACAAAAAAACCCCAAAGCTAGCAGAAGGAAAGAAATCACAAAGATCAGATCAGAAATAAATGAAAAAGAAATGAAGGAAACAATAGCAAAAATCAATGAAACTAAAAGCTGGTTCTTTGAGAAGATAAACAAAATTGATAAACCATTAGCCAGACTCATCAAGAGAAAAAAGGAGAAGACTCAAATTAATAGAATTAGAAATGAAAAAGGAGAAGTAACCACTGACACTGCAGAAATACAAACGATCATAAGAGATTACTACAAGCAACTCTATGCTAATAAAATGGACAACCTGGAAGAAATGGACAGATTCTTAGAAATGCACAACCTGCCGAGACTGAACCAGGAAGAAATAGAAAATATGAACAGACCAATCACAAGCACTGAAATTGAAACTGTGATTAAAAATCTTCCAACACACAAAAGCCCAGGACCAGATGGCTTCACAGGCGAATTCTATCAAACATTTAGAGAAGAGCTAACACCTATCCTTCTCAAACTCTTCCAAAATATTGCAGAGGGAGGAACACTCCCCAACTCATTCTACGAGGCCACCATCACCCTGATACCAAAACCAGGCAAAGATGTCACAAAGAAAGAAAACTACAGGCCAATGTCACTGATGAACATAGATGCAAAAATCCTCAACAAAATACTAGCAAACAGAATCCAACAGCACATTAAAAGGATCATACACCATGATCAAGTGGGGTTTATTCCAGGAATGCAAGGATTCTTCAATATACGCAAATCAATCAACGTGATACATCATATTAACAAATTGAAGGAGAAAAACCATATGATCATCTCAATAGATGCAGAGAAAGCTTTCGACAAAATTCAACACCCATTTATGATAAAAGTCCTGCAGAAAGTAGGCATAGAGGGAACTTTCCTCAACATAATAAAGGCCGTATATGACAAACCCACAGCCAACATTGTCCTCAATGGTGAAAAACTGAAACCATTTCCACTAAGATCAGGAACAAGACAAGGTTGCCCACTCTCACCACTATTATTCAACATAGTTTTGGAAGTGTTAGCCACAGCAATCAGAGACGAAAAAGAAATAAAAGGAATCCAAATCGGAAAAGAAGAAGTAAAGCTGTCACTGTTTGCAGATGACATGATACTATACATAGAGAATCCAAAAGATGCTACCAGAAAACTACTAGAGCTAATCAATGAATTTGGTAAAGTAGCAGGATACAAAATTAATGCACAGAAATCTCTTGCATTCCTGTATACTAATGATGAAAAATCTGAAAGTGAAATTAAGAAAACACTCCCGTTTACCATTGCAACAAAAAGAATAAAATACCTAGGAATAAACCTACCTAAGGAGACAAAAGACCTGTATGCAGAAAATTATAGGACACTGATGAAAGAAATTAAAGATGATACAAATAGATGGAGAGATATACCATGTTCTTGGATTGGAAGAATCAACATTGTGAAAATGACTCTGCTACCCAAAGCAATCTACAGATTCAATGCAATCCCTATCAAACTACCACTGGCATTTTTCACAGAACTAGAACAAAAAATTTCACAATTTGTATGGAAACACAAAAGACCCCGAATAGCCAAAGCAATCTTGAGAACGAAAAATGGAGCTGGAGGAATCAGGCTCCCTGACTTCAGACTATATTACAAAGCTACAGTAATCAAGACAGTTTGGTACTGGCACAAAAACAGAAATATAGATCAATGGAACAGGATAGAAAGCCCAGAGATAAGCCCACGCACATATGGTCACCTTATCTTTGATAAAGGAGGCAAGCATATACAGTGGAGAAAAGACAGCCTCTTCAATAAGTGGTGCTGGGAAAATTGGACAGGTACATGTAAAAGTATGAAATTAGAACACTCCCTAACACCATACACAAAAATAAACTCAAAATGGATTAAAGACCTAAGTGTAAGGCCAGACACTATCAAACTCTTAGAGGAAAACATAGGCAGAACACTGTATGACATAAGTCACAGCAAGATCCTTTTTGACCCAGGTCCTAGAGAAATGGAAATAAAAACACAAATAAACAAATGGGACCTAATGAAACTTAAAAGCTTTTGCACAGCAAAGGAAACCATAAACAAGACCAAAAGACAACCCTCAGAATGGGAGAAAATATTTGCAAATGAAGCAACGGACAAAGGATTAATCTCCAAGATTTACAAGCAGCTCATGCAGCTCAATAACAAAAAAACAAACAACCCAATCCAAAAATGGGCAGAAGACCTAAATAGACATTTCTCCAAAGAAGAGATACAGATTGCCAACAAACACATGAAAGAATGCTCAACATCATTAATCATTAGAGAAATGCAAATCAAAACTACAATGAGGTATCATCTCACACCGGTCAGAATGGCCATCATCAAAAAATCTAGAAACAATAAATGCTGGAGAGGGTGTGGAGAAAAGGGAACACTCTTGCACTGTTGGTGGGAATGTAAATTGATACAGCCACTATGGAGAACAGTATGGAGGTTCCTTAAAAAACTAAAAATAGAACTACCATATGACCCAGCAATCCCACTACTGGGCATATACCCTGAGAAAACCAGAATTCAGAAAGAGTCATGTACCAAAATATTCATTGCAGCTCTGTTTACAATAGCCAGGACATGGAAGCAACCTAGGTGTCCATCATCGGATGAATGGATAAAGAAGATGTGGCACATATATACAATGGAATATTACTCAGCCATAAAAAGAAATGAAATGGAGGTGTTTGTAATGAGGTGGATGGAGTTAGAGTCTGTCATACAGAGTGAAGTAAGTCAGAAAGAGAAAAACAAATACAGTATGCTAACACATATATATGGAATCTAAGGGAAAAAAAAAAAAAAAAAAAAAAAGAAGTCATGAAGAACCTAGTGGCAAGATGGGAATAAAGACACAGACCTACTAGAGAATGGACTTGAGGATATGGGGAGGGGGAGGGGTGAGATGTGACAGGGTGAGAGAGTGTCATGGACATATATACACTACCAAATGTAAAATAGATAACTAGTGGGAAGCAGCCGCATAGCACAGGGAGATCAGCTCGGTGCTTTGTGACCACCTAGAGGGGTGGGATAGGGAGGGTGGGAGGGAGGGAGATGCAAGAGGGAAGAGATATGGCAACATATGTATATGTGTAACTGATTCACTTTGTTGTAAAGCAGAAGCTAGCACACCATTGTAAAGCAATTATACTTCAATAAAGATGTTTTAAAAAAAAAAAAAAAAAAAAAAGTAAGTGCAGGCGTCCGACTTGGAAGAAAGCACGTCCATTGGCTTTTAGGCCCCAGTTAGTCCTCAGATGAGGGTTTGGGTCCCTGTGCATTAACAGGCAGGCCAGGGGCTGCCTATCTGAGGATAAATCAAGCAGTTCTACCTCATCACCCAGGGCCACTAAACATGGATACAAAATACCGGTCCATCTTGAAAGCTTACCATTAATATAGGCTGAAATTGTTTGCATGCTAAATAAAATATTAAAACACAAACAAAAGGCTTCTGAGATTTTTGTTCTAAGATATTATGTTTTAAGTATTCGGCTTTAATTTTTCTGACAGCCCAAGACAGATAGGAATATCAAATCTATTCAAGCAGGAGCAGATGTCTCTGAGAAGTATAATTTTCCAACTTACCTTTTTAAAAGTACATCAGCAAAGACTAAGCTGCTGTTAATTCAATAATTCCTATCCTCTATTATTATTCATGGATAAGGGCTTTTTCCCCCTGCACAGTCCAAAAGAGGCAGTAAATAGAAATAGAGAAAAAGATTTTCAGTCCAACAACTGCCAACATATCTGATAGAATCAAGAAATAAAACACTGAAAATTAAGAGACAGATGTAAAAATATTTCTTCAACAATATTCATTACTCTTAGAAATATTCTTGCTTAAAAATTGCATTCTTTAAAATATCTAGGAATAAACCTACCTAAGGAGACAAAAGACCTGTATGCAGAAAATTATAAGAAACTGATGAAAGAAATTAAAGATGATACAAATAGATGGAGAGATATACCATGTTCTTGGATTGGAAGAATCAACATTGGGAAAATGAGTCTACTACCCAAAGCAATCTACAGATTCAATGCAATCCCTATCAAACTACCACTGGCATTTTTCACAGAACTAGAACAAAAAATCTCACAATTTGTATGGAAAAACAAAAGACCCAGAATAGCCAAAGCAATCTTGAGAACGAAAAATAGAGCAGGAGGAATCAGGCTCCCTGACTTCAGACTATATTACAAAGCTACAGTAATCAAGACAGTTTGGTACTGGCACAAAAACAGAAACATAGATCAATGGAACTGGATAGAAAGCCCAGAGATAAACCCATGCACATATGGTCACCTTATCTTTGATAAAGGAGGCAAGGGTATACAATGGAGAAAAGACAGCCTCTTCAATAAGTGGTGCTGGGAAAACTGGACAGGTACATGTAAAAGTATGAAATTAGAACACTCCTTAACACCATACACAAAAATAAACTCAAAATGGATTAAAGACCTAAATATAAGGCCAGACACTATCAAACTCTTAGAGGAAAACATAGGCAGAACACTCTATGACATAAATCACAGCAAGATCCTTTTTGACCCAGCTCTTAGAGAAATGGAAATAAAAACAAAAATAAACAAATGGGACCTAATGAAACTTAAAAGCTTTTGCACAGCAAAGGAAACCATAAACAAGACCAAAAGACAACCCTCAGAATGGGAGAAAATATTTGCAAATGAAGCAACTGACAAAGGATTAATCTCCAAGATTTACAAGCAGCTCATGCAGCTCAATAACAAAAAAACAAACAACCCAATCCAAAAATGGGCAGAAGACCTAAATAGACATTTCTCCAAAGAAGATATACAGATTGCCAACAAACACATGAAAGAATGCTCAACATCATTAATCATTAGAGAAATGCAAATCAAAACTACAATGAGATATCATCTCACACTGGTCAGAATGGCCATTATCAAAAAATCTAGAAACAATAAATGCTGGAGAGGGTGTGGAGAAAAGGGAACACTCTTGCACTGTTGGTGGGAATGTAAATTGATACAGCCACTATGAAGAACAGTATGGAGGTTCCTTAAAAAACTAAAAATAGAACTACCATACGACCCAGCAATCCCACTACTGGACATATACCCTGAGAAAACCATAATTCAAAAAGAGTCATGTACCAAAATGTTCGTTGCAGCTCTATTTACAATAGCCAGGACATGGAAGCAACCTAAGTGTCCATCATCGGATGAATGGATAAAGAAGATGTGGCACATATATACAATGGAATATTACTCAGCCATAAAAAGAAACAAAATGGAGGTATTTGTAGTGAGGTGGATGGAGTTAGAGTCTGTCATACAGAGTGAAGTAAGTCAGAAAGAGAAAAACAAATACAGTATGCTAACACATATATATGGAATCTAAGGAAAAAAAAAAAAAGGTCATGAAGGACCTAGTGGCAAGATGGGAATAAAGACACAGACCTACTAGAGAATGGACTTGAGGATATGGGGAGGGGGAAAGGTAAGATGTGACAGGGTGAGAGAGTGGCATGGACATATATACACTACCAAATGTAAAATAGATAGCTAGTGGGAAGCAGCCGCATAGCACAGGGAGATCAGCTCAGTGCTTTGTGACCACTTAGAGGGGTGGGATAGGGAGGGTGGGAGGGAGGGAGACGCAAGAGGGAAGAGATGTGGGAACATATGTATATGTATAACTGATTCACTTTGTTATAAAGCAGAAACTAACACACCATTGTAAAGCAATTACACTCCAATAAAGATGTTAAAATAAATAAATAAATAAAAAATAAAAGACAACAAAAACAAAAAACAAAAAAACCAAACTGCATTCTTTTCCTAAGACAGAAACAGGCACATATTTTTTATTTTTACCATTCAGTTTTATATCCCAGAAAGCATAAAAAACTGTCAGTCAACATTTACTGAGGCCACAAACACACTTGGGGAATAAATGCTACTGGATCAATCACTATATCCAGGCAATGGTTCTCTGTGATACTATATGTCCTGGTTAGGCTAAAATCACAATAGCTTCTGGGTAACTATCACAGCTAAGAAATCACATTTGTTGCAGCATGAGTCAGACTACAAATTTAAAATATTGCTTTTCTTTTTCTTTTTTTTTGTTGGAATATAATTGCTTTACAATGTTGTGTTAGTTTCTGCTGTACAATGAGGTGAATCAGCTATACATATACATATATCCCCATATCCCCTCCCTCTTGGACCTCCCTCCCATCCACCCCCCATCCCACCCCTCTAGGTCGTCGCTGAGCTCCCTGCGCTATACTGCACGTTCCCACTAGCTATCTATTTTACACATGGTAGTGTATTTATGTCAAACCTAATCTCCCAATTCATCCCCCTTCCCCCTTCCCCGCATGTCCACATGTCTGTTCTCTACATCTAGTCTCTATTCCTGCTCTGCAAATAGGTTCATCTGTACCATTTTTCTAGATTCTACATATATGCATTAATATACGATCTTTGTTTTTCTCTTTCTGGCTTATTTCACTCTGTATGACAGTCTCTAGGTCCATCCACATCTCTACAAATGACCCAATTTCATTCCTTTTTATGGCTGAGTAATATTCCATGGTATATATGTACCACATCTTTATCCATTCATCTGTCATTGGACATTTAGGTTGCTTCCATGTCCTGGCTATTGTAAATAGAGCTGCAATGAACATTGTGGTACATGAGTCCTTTTGAATTATGGTTTTCTCAGCGTATATGCCGAGTAGTGGGATTGCTGGGTCATATGGTAGTTCTATTTTTAGTTTTTTAAGGAACTTCCATACTGTTCTCCATAGTGGTTGTATCAATTTACATTCCCACCAACAGTGCAAAAGGATTCCCTTTTCTCCACACCCTCTTCAGCATTTATTGTTTGTAGATTTCTTTCCTTTTTTTTTTTTTTGTCTGCACGGGGTCTTTGTTGCTGCACGTGGGCTTTCTCTAGTTGCGGCGAGCAGGGGCTACTCTTTGTTGCGGTGTGCTGGCTTCTCATTGCAGTGGCTTCTCTTGTTGCGGAGCACGGGCTCTAGAGCGCAGGCTCGGTAGTTGTGGCGCACGGGCTTAGTTGCTCCGCGGCATGTGGGCTCTTCCCAGACCAGGGCTCGAACCTGTGTCTTCTGCATTGGCAGGCGGGTTCTTAACCACTGCACCACCAGGCAAGCCTGTAGATTTTTTGATGATTGCCATTCTGACTGGTGTGGGGTGATACCTCATTGGAATTTTGATTTGCATTTCTCTAATAATTAGAGATGTTGAGCATCTTTTCATGTGCCTCTTGCCCATCTGTATGCCTTCTTTGGTGAAATGTCTATTTAGGTCTTCTGTGCATTTTTTAATTGGGTTGTTTGCTTTTTTGATGTTGAGCTCCATGAGCTGTTTGTATGTTTTGGAGATTAATCCTTTGTCCGTTGCTTCGTTTGCAAATATTTTCTCCCATTCTGAGGTTTGTTTTTAAAGACTCTAGTTTCACTGCGGTCTTAAATTTCAAATAATTTATTCACAAGTGTGTATTTGTGGACATGCTCAAACACGTCCACAATGAAGGAAAGTTTTTGGCCAGAATGATGTTCATGCAATTGGAACACAGGTAAACAGGTGTAGGTCACTAGTGCCAGGACCTCTCAGTGGCATCGCTGTAAGTTTGATGGAAAGTGCCTCTCTAATCTACTTCTCTGGACACACTGGACACATCTCCCCATTCAAGTTCATGTATTTGGAATATTCCATGTAAAGATGTCAAAACATGCTGCTGACCTGAAAGCAACCTTCATATACAATGTTAGAAAATCAGGAAGAAAATCAAAAAAGCCCTCGTTGTTGTTCTAACCACTGGAACTTAGACTGTGTGTGCTGAGAAGAAATTCATGGAATTGGACAGTAAATCGGTATTTTTTTATTGTAAGAGCCACCAGCAATCATAAATACTCACAATCTTGGATCAGGTATTAATAAATGGCTTAATTAAAACTTCCAAGCCTACACTTAACTACTTAGATATAACAATCCAATGTAACACACAGTTCTTTATTTGAACCTCATTTGAAATAAAGCAAATATAAGATGCTTATGTAGTAAATTTATTTATTTACAGATATTTATGGGGAATTTGAACTGTGGGCTGGTTATTAGATGACATTAGCATATTATTTAGTTTTGTAGGTGAAATAATGGTATTATGGGTATGTAGCAGGATATTCTGATTTTTTGGAGATATATGCTAATGTTTAGGATGAAACGTCATGATGTCTGTCATTTACATTAAAGTGGTTCAGCAAAAAAAAAAGAAGATGAAGCAAATATGGCTATATGTTAACAACTGCTGAACTAAGTGAGAGTGTATGGGTGTATTGTATTATCCTTTTTGATTTTCTGTATGTTTGAAAATTGTTTTAATAAATTTTTTTAAATGTTTACAGGTAGCAAGCAGTTGCTTCTCAGGAACTTCTTTCACATCACTGAGGCCTCCTAATTAAAATAAATTTTTAAATATTGCCACAAACTATCCTTGACCAGCAACTTGAATAAGTCATCACAGACAAAAGCAATTATAATGACATACGTCACAAGTAGGAGTCATAAAGCAGTTTTCCAAATGCTATTTTTGGAAAAGACTTTTCAGTTTACTTTTTAAGTGAAAGATCCAAAAAGTGGCTTATTTGCCTCAAGCTTGCTTGGTCCCTTTTACTTGACAGAAAACCTCTCTGCACACACCTCATGCAAACCTACTTTAGCTTTGCCTTCCTAAAACTCGCTTTTGTCTCTGAACTTTACAGACCAGTTAGAGCGCCTTAATATTTTCTAAGAGGAATATTTCAAACAAGTAACCCCGCAATTTAGTCACTACTGCCAAGAATAAAAGTAACAGGTTTCACCGCCAAGGCCTTCCAAGGCTTTGCAGGGCTTTGAAAGCAAAGCAGCACTCTTTCACCTGCAGGTTTGCTCCCTTAAAGCATGTGTCATTTGTTTGGCTCTGGAAGAAACTATTTGATTACACAAAATTCTTTTTAGATCAATTTAATATCTTAGCCGCTCAGGGACAAGTGGCGAAGCCGGCCAGCTCGATGGGTTAACACTTGGACATACTGAACCGAGGACAAAGATAAGGAACAACCACAGGTTAAAATCAGAAGCTTGAAGAACTGAAAAGGAATGAGCTCCATTCTAAGCGCTCCATTTGCCATCACTGCATGTAAGATGATTTATTTCCTGCCCCTCGCAGTACCCTAAGGGGCGCTGGTGAGAAATGGGAAATGCACACGTCACCAGGCCCATCCATCCACTGCTGTGCTCCCTGTGCACTGTGAAGTTGGCATGTAACCAGTCATCTTTATGTCCCTCATTTCCCGCACCTTATTACAGGGCACCTCATTTTTAAAAGCATTTAAATGAAGCAGATGTTAACCCCATTCATTCCACTTTCCCAGGGAACATGTCGACGACGATTTTTAAAACGCCAAAGAAAACATCCAAGTATTTTGTTCCCTGGTTAAGAGTACATCCGTGGAATAGGAGGAAGGAAATACATAAAACACACTATGGTCATTCAAGAAATAACTATAAGGCATGTCAAGCTACAGAAAACTGAGCACTCACTAAATTAAAAAAAAAAAAAAAAGAAGGATGTCTTGTGTCAAAATGGCTTTTTTACACACTCATTTCAAAAACAAGCTTTGAAAATTAAATTCCATCCACCGGCTCGAAGCAGAACACATTAAGGCTTGACTATAATGCCATTATCCAAGTGGCAGCTCCCTTGCTTTTCTGCAACCACGTTCACTGACAAAGCAGCCTTGGGGCTCACCTTGCATAGTGCCTTGAAGTCCTTCTGCTGGATGCGGAGCAGTTCACTGCTCCCCAGTAACGATGGTCGAACGGCGGGGTGTGCCATCCAGAATGGACTCTCCAAAGGCTGTCCCATTTCCCAGAGCACAGATGGGCACTGCATCCTAAGAATCCCCAAAACTGGTCGTTAGAAAAGTAAACATTGTCTTTTCTTTGAACTGAAGTATATAGTTGACCCTGAACAATGCAGGGGTCAGGGGTGCCAAACTTCCACTCAGTAGAAAATCTGAGTAAATCGTGGTTCCTCTGTATCCACCTCTTCTACATCAGCAGATTCAACCAGCCACAGATTATGAGGTACTGTGGTATTTACTATTGAAAAAACTCTGCTGTAAGTGGACCCGCATAGTTCAAAGCCATGTTGTTCAAGGGTCAACTGTAATTTGCACACAGTAAAACACTCAAATCAATTGCACAGTTCAGCAAGTTTTGACAAATATATACACCATGTAATCACCACCCAAACCAAGAAACAGAGCATTTCTATCACCCCTGAAAGTTTCTTCATGCTCCTTTCCAGTCAGCACTCTCCTTTCAGAGGCAATCAACGTTCTGATTTCCAACACCATAAAAGAATTTCGCCAGTTTTAGAACGTCACATAAAAGGAATCGGACAGGGCTTCCCTGGTGGCGCAGTGGTTGAGAATCCGCCTGCCAATGCAGGGGACGTGGGTTCGAGCCCTGGTCCGGGAAGATCCCATATGCTGCGGAGCAACTAAGCCCGTGCGCCACAACTACTGAGCCTGCGTGCCTAGAGCTGGTGCTCCTCAACAAGAGAGGCCACCGCAGTGAAAGGCCCGCGCACTGCAATGAAGAGCATCCCCCGCTCGCGACAACTAGAGAAAGCCCGCGCACAGCAACAAAGCCCCAATGCAGCCAAAAATAAAATAAGTAAACTTATTTTTTTAAAAATCACGTGGACATTAATTTGCAAGGCATTATCAACTAAGGGAGATACACAAGGGTAATCCTGAGTTAGAAAGCACAGTTTTCCTTTCATGCATCTAATACAAGATAATAGGCAAATGTTATTTATACATTATTAAGACAAACGCCCGTACGAACCCAGTTCATTGAACGATACCAAATTGCTTCTGCACAGATATGACCGTATAAAACTGTGTTCAGGAAAATAAAACCAAAAATATCTCAAAAGAGAATGAAAGATCATGGGGAAATGTAAAAATGGCTTGCTAATAAATTTTCCGGAAAGGGAGCTGCTAACAAACTCAGCCAGAAAAATATGCCCAGAGCTGAAACACCAGTAATCAGCAAATTAGATACTTCTGAGTAATTTTCAAATTCTAGTAAAAACACAAGATGGATTACGATAAATCACAGCCTTTCACAAATTCTCTAGGCTATCATGTTTGCTTGAGGATCCCACCAGCCTACTTCATCTTTTTTGTATCATCTGAACCCTTCAGAAAGAATTATCTTAGCCTAATTTCTACTTTCCAGTGTAAATTTCTATTTTAAAACCTGACAGGGATGAACCATAAATATTACTCCTGCCACTATCCACGTAGATTAATTATCTATGGTTATCCGCAAACTACAATGCAAAAGAACTATGAAGATCTGTTATTTGTGACCCAGCTGTAGATTTTTTTAAATTAATTTATTTTTATTTATTTATGGCTGCTTTGGGTCTTCGTGGCTATGCTCGGGCTTTCTCTCGTTGCAGTGAGTGGGGGCTACTCTTCATCGCAGTGCGCGGGTTTCTCATTGCGGTGGCTTCTCTTGTTGCGGAGCGCGGGCTCCAGGCATATGGGCTTCAGTAGCTGTGGCATGCGGGCTCAGTAGTTGTGGCTCACGGGCTTAGTTGCTCCACGGCATGTGGGATCTTCCCGGACCAGGGCTCAAACCCTTGTCCCCTGCACTGGCAGGCGGACTCTTAACCACTGCGCCACCAGGGAAGCCCCCAGATGCAGATTTTTATGGATCAAGTTGTCCTCTGCATTTCTCACCTTCTATCCCTGACACGTCACCACGTGTCACCAAAGGTACACCAAGTAAGACACAGGCTGTGAAAGTCACTTGAGCCCGTCTTCCTGCTAGTGAGCAGCTCCTGTACTAAAGACAAAAGGTTGAAATTATTCCTGGATTTCTGCTAGAGAGTTTAACAGGACCCCTGCCTCATCACAGGTAACAACATTCAGTCATGTCAGTATTGCCAAGCGCCTTCTTGGTGCAGCTCACTGTCAGGACCTCTGCGTGCAGACAGACACCAGCCCGGTCATTTCATCCAGCACCTCGGCTCATAGCCAGTATCCCACACTCTCCCACCGGAGCTGAGTGTGGGATCTGTCCTTCCTTCATCTTCTCTTTCACACTTGATCTTCCCAAATGGAAGGACAGGGATCACAAAAACAAGCTACGGTCTTGAAGGTAGGACTGTAAACCCTCACCTGAAAGAAGTGTTACCTGCAAGTCCAAACTTGACTATCAGCCGACTCAGTATTTTTAGGACAAATTTACTTAGGAATCTGAACGGATTTGGGAAGTGTGCATTGGGCACTGGGATAATTGGGCACAGGGAAGAAGAAAGTCCTAAGAAGACCATCTTCACCCTAAAGATGAATCACTCTCTTTACAGTCCCTGGGGGCCAGGCCTTGTTTACACTTGAATTCCAGGGGGCGTTGTGCACTGTGTTTAGAAAATCATTATCAAATAAGGACACTGACATTCAAATGTTCTCTCATGTAGCAGAACCAGTGTGTGTCTCTCAGTATGTGTCTCTCAGTTTGTAAATTCAAAGATAGGGTAAATGTAAGCAGCATGAATGTGAGTTGAAAGATTCTTATTTTGGTCCACACTGCCAGCTAACCAGACCCCTCCCTGTAGGTAAGAGTTGCAAGCCTGAAACCCTGTAGAGATGCTCACTGCACGCTTTCACCAGTAGCTGCACGTGTCAGTTTCTGAATGCAACACTGTTACTCCTTTAAGCTCATACAGGCTCTAGAGATCTGCTCACGTCTCAATAATTATTAAATAGGGACTATTCAGACTCTTATTTTCTGCTCATTTGCAGATTAATGTTCAGAAAGGTTACCCAAAAGGAAATATTTACGGTGACAGAGGCTGAAGAAAGCAATCAGCAAAGACGATGAAACATCAACGGTGAAGGAAGGTCTTATTTTACATTAAGGTGGCAATTTCTTTTGAGGACTTTCAAAGATGAAATGAAGAGTTAAAAACTTGAGTGTCTTCAAATATGAAGGTGTGTTTAGCAGATGCTGCTGGGGTCCTGCCTGACTCCCCCACCCCACCCCTACCCTCGAAGGCATCTTTGCGTGCTGGACAGTGCACACACATACCTGTGCTTTCCCCTCTCACCTGCACCGCTCTGCCTGAGAGGACAGCGCTGGGCAGTTCATGCCTGTAACGTGCATCTTCCCCCAGAGGGGCATGAACGTAGGAAGATAAATACCCCAGCTTCCTACCCTGCACAGTTTCTTAGAGGGTCCCCAGAAGGAGTGACCCCAGCTGCCCACAGCTGAACTCCTTATCCACACACTTTAGCTGGCATTCCTCATTCCTCGTCTCAATTCCCCGCTTCCTTGCAGTGTTTCCTGGGGTCTCCTCCATAAAAACCACACGCAGCCAAATCCCTGTTTCCAAGTTGGCTTCTGGGGAAACAAGAGACTGGGTTGGCTAAACAGGGCTGTGAGTGCCAAATTACACTGAGACCTCTGGGGAGGTACTGGGCTGAACCAATATTCCCAGAGAGATTCTGTAATACCGACAGATTCCAGCTTGTCACTGACTGCTTTGCATCAGACACATCCTACGTGCAGTATCCCTTGGGTGACACCTGGGAAGACTTCGTTGTCTTAGTAAAGCACACCGGGTCTCTGAGGCCAGTGCTACTATATGGCTAGGGGTGATGGGCTCTCAAAGAATTACCTACGGCAGGTTACTGATATGGCTGATATGATACCTGGTTTCTTCTTTGGATCTGATAAAGCTCTCTCTCATCCATCAGTCCACCTGATCACTCCTTCTCCTACCATCTAAACCCTTAATTACCCACTCACCCTTAATAATACACATCCTCCTGTGCATCACTATGCACATGAGTCTCCACATATGTGACTGGAGTACTATGTGCCATGCACTGGACCAGGTGTCATGACTATGATGTCTGCTTAATTCCTCACAACAGTTAAAGGAGATAATGTATTTAAGTCCTCTGCACAGTGCCTGACTCAAAAGAAATGCTTAATAAATTGTGGATACTCTTACTGATGGTAGTATTAAAACAATCCTGCAACATTGGGATTATTGCTATTTTATAGGTTGAGGAAAATCAGGCTCAAAGATGTTCGATAATCTGCCCAAACGTGACTAACGAACTGTCTAGAAGAGTTGGGACTAGACACTAGTCAATCTAATTAGCTCCCATGTATTTCTTAAACTATTATATGAAATTTAAGTACTTCTTTCCAAGGCTCAGTAGGAAAATTGATTAATTGGATTGATTGATTGAAGTATTAATTTAATCCATACAGGTTCTTTTTTCAATCAGCCAATTTACAGATTTACTGAACACCTAGTAATTCCATATCACCAGGAAAATACCCACATTTGGCATTGCTCTCCCTCTAACCCTCCAATTCCAATAGTGGGATCCACTTGACCCTTATCTAGAGGATCAAATCTATTCCAGGCTGGGGCAGCAATCCTCTTACTCAACAGGAGAAATATAAAGAATCAAAGCCAGAAACTAAGGATCACATCCACATTTCTGCTTTTCCCACTCTGATCCTGTGCCCCCGTTCTGATCACAGAGTGCCTACTTCAGCTGGAGAAACTGGGTTCCTATCTTTCTGTGTCTCTGCCCTGATAACCTGCCTGGTATCCTAATTCTTCCCAAAGTGACAGACTGCCTTGTTCTGACAGCCTCCCTGCGCCCCGACTCCCCTCGGGCATCCTTCCAACACCAGGCCTCTTCGTCAGCCTGCCTGGCTTCCCACCTCCATCCCTGGGCCTGCTTCCTGCCTCCCTGCCCATGACCAAGCCCTACCCATCATGTTAGACCTGCTTCAGCCCTTCACCTGCTCACTTGGGGGCTGTGCTGCTCCAGCACTCTGCTTGCCCCTCGACTCCTGCCCAGTACCCCCTGCCCAGGCCCTCAAGATGGCACCCACCTCCACCATGGGCAGCCCCCAGCTTCCGGCTTCTCCTCCCACCCAGCTTGGTACCAACTGAAGTCAGGAGCAATATCTTGGTGTGGTATGGGTTTCAGCGGAATAGGTGGGGTCTGGTTATCTTCACTCATAAAAGTTGGTGTTAGGAAAGTTAACGAAGATGTCAATGATCCAGCCCTGCTGGAAGGCAGGGAGCATCCAAGGATACACAACTGGTGGCACCAGGGTCAGCACACTCCACGCTTAGCGGGAAAATCCCCTGGAGGCAGCACAGGGAGAAGAGCATGTACCTTGTAGACCAGATTCAAAGCTCATCTCTGCCAGTTACTAACCCTGGGCTTTGGGGAGAAGGCTCCCAGGTGCCTCAGTATCCTCATTTGCGAATGGACACAATCTTTCTCATAAGATTATTAGCAATTCAATGTAAGTAATAGTCCTATGTGATTCCTGGCAAACAGTAGGTGCTCCATAAAAAATGGAAGATATTATTTCTGACTTAATCTATACATGTATATAAATAAGACCATCTACATTTCTAAAAAGCAAATCAGAGTTTTCTACTACTTAAGTAACAGAGAATCTCTATATTCATTTTGTGTTAATCTCCAATTAATGATGGCTTTTCAACACTTAAATTCTGAGTTTCTCTGTCCCCCAGTCTGGGTGTCAAGTGGTGTGAATGATCTGCAAAACACTTCAGCTCTCTGGGGGAGCTTGTATTCAAAGGAACCCTTCTGACGAATCCTGAGAATCCTTTTGTACGGCAACAAATCACCCCTTAATTTATCTGCTTTATACATCTGGAGTACAGTACACTGGGTTTTCTTAAAGCAGGCATTCTTGTAGGAGGCATTTTCTTCGTTTCATAACTACAGTATGAACATGGGAACTGTGTTAAGAAAGCCCATGGTTGTGTGTGACTGATATCCAAGCTAATAAACATAGGTCTTGCAAATGATGTCTGTGAGCAGCTGCTGAAATCCAATTTGCACAAGTTAGACATTCTGATGAAATTTAAAACAATAAAATAGAAGAATTCTCTGTGGTAAGTACATCAATTTTTTTGACTGTCCTATAACTTTAAGGGATATTAGATATTTTATTATACATATTTAACTCACTTCCCTATTAATGGCTCAAGAAGAGTTAAATGTCTCACCGCATGTTTATTGTTACGGACACATACTGGGTTAACGTCAAGGAACAAATCTGTCTTTAAGTGTGTAGCCCTTGAAACATAAATTATTACAAAGAAATATTTTGACAATTCTTATTTTAGGCCTATAGGCAATACTTGCCATTAAATCTGGTAGTGCCTAGGTTTATTTCATGAGTTTGAATTTAGTTCTGGAATTTATGGGGTGCTCCAAATCCTTGCAGTAAATAAACATTTTTCTCTGAATTTGTCAAGACATCAGAGCACATGTGCAGTCCAAAGGATTTACCGCCAAGCATGAAGGGAAAACGCTTCTAAGACAAAGGTGTTTCTTTCCTAACAAACAGCACAAAGTCTGTTACTTTGAGAGCACTTCTCTAGAATCACAGCTTAACAAGATCAGGCAAGCTGGCTGCAGAAGGTTCCGTGAAAAGGGACTAGCATTAGCATCTGATAACTGAATCAGGGAGGCCAGCCCGTTTTGGTGGAGAGCAAGTCAGTCCTGCACCGCGGCTCTGTCTCACCTCCGCCCAAACGGAGAATTACATGACAACAAAACTAAATGCAGTACGCAGATGCCCCATGCAGGATGCTAAATAAACGCTGATCAGATCCTAACAGGGTGTGACCGGAGCATAGACAAGTACTGATAGTAAGAGATGACAGACAAGCACTGTGGACCTGGCACCTTTCCCGTTTTATTGACTCAATAAATGTGTTCAGAAAATGTTTCCTAATGATGGCGATGTTCTATGTCTGAAAATAATGGGGTGAAGTGAGAATGAACCGAGGAATCAGAAAGGCAAAAACACAAAGACAGGGAAAGACACAGAAAGCCACGTGGTGGAGAAACATGCCTGTACTCCAAATTTTATACACAAATATGCAACACTTAAAAACATCTTTGTTGTAAAGACAGAGAGGGTTTTAAAAAAAAAAAAAGCAGTTTACTTTGGAGGAGAACCAGTAAGAGATCATTTTCCAAAATCTGGCTAAAAATTGCCAGAGAACTCTATAGAGACGGATGAGAGGATGAATAAAGTGATGACCAAGGCCAAATGAAGCCCCATTCTCTGATCCCACGAAATACATGAACAGTACTGTTAAACTTCTTGCCATTTCTAATACCAAGTGCATGTCCTGCTTTCTCTATTCTAGCACTGCCCTCTTGTGATAAAATGACAACATTGCAACCAACTTTTCCTTCTCAAAATAGTCATTAAAAAGCCCATAATCCCTGCTCTTTGCCAAGCTTCGTACTAAGTGTTGTATATAGATTAACTCATTTAAGGTAGGAACTATTTTCCCCAACTTGTAGGTACTCTAACTTGCTTACGGTCACACAGCAATTAAGTGGCTCTGAGGATTTCAAAAGAGGTCTGATTTAAACCATTGTGGGTTGCATTAGGAAAATATTAACACTTTAAGCATCTGTTAGAGATCTCACGAATTAATAAACCATCCCATTTCCTATTTTGCAGCATGAACTTCTATTTGCTCGGCAGCCATCAGAAATTCTTCTTTCAGGGCCGCCGCCGCCCTGATTGGCCGTCCGCGAGTGACGTGGCGGCCGCCTCGGCCTATGGCAGCGGAGCCGGCCGGTGGCGGGTGCGGAAGCGGCGGGGCGCTGCGGACGCGGGTGCCCGGCGGCGAGGGCGGGTGCGGGCGGCGTGCACGGCCTTTGCTTTGCTCTATCCCAGCGCCGGCGGGATGACGTGCTTCGGTCTGACCGTGGTCCGGCATGGAGAAACAAGACTTAGCAAGGAGAAAATACTTCAAGGACAAGGAATAGATGAGCCTCTTTCAGAAACTGGATTTAAACAAGCAGCTGCTGCTGGTATATGTCTTAATAATGTGAAGTTTACTCACATTTTTTTCCAGTGACCTCATGAGGACAAAGCTGACCGTGCATGGAATTTTGGAGAAGAGCAAATTTTGCAAAGATATGACAGTAAAGTATGATTCAAGACTTGGAGAAAGGAAATACAGGGTTGTAGAGGGCTGGCCACTGAGTGAGCTAAGGGCCATGGCCAAAGCAGCTGGGCAGGAGTGCCCTGTGTTCACACCGCCCGGAGGAGAGACCTTGGACCAGGTGAAAATGCGCGGAAAAGACTTCTTTGAATTTGTCAGCTGATCCTGAAAGAAGGTCAGAATGAACAGTTTTCCCAAGAAGCCCCGAGCGACTGTCTGGAAAGTTCTTTGGCAGAGATATTTCCTTTAGGGAAAAACTGTGCCTCCAAGTTTAATTCGGACAGCGGCGCTCCAGGGTTAGTGGCCAGTGTCTTAGTTGTGAGTCACGGCGCCTACATGAGAAGGGTGTTGGATTATTTCCTGACCGACCTTAAGTGTTCCTTCCCGGTGACCCTGAGCAGGTCCGAACTCACATCAGTCAGCCCCAATACAGGGATGAGCATCTTTATCATAAACTTTGAGAAAGGAGAAGTGAAACCAACCACCCAGTGTGTGTGTGTGTGTGTGTGAACCTACAGGGCCACCTGACCGGGGTGACCAAAACTCACTAAATTTAAATCTGCATCAAAATCTAAAAAATGTGAGCCTCTGAGGGAGTGCCTTTGACTTTATTTCCACTCTCTGCTAATGCAGACTTGGAAACAGTTAAAAAGCTGTCCGTTATAGCAGGTTATAAAGCTCGAATGGAATCGGAGCCACATGAAACACTAATGGAAAACCATCGGGAATTGACTTCTTTTTTGTGAGTACAGTTGGAATTTCCCAGGGTAATTTTACCGCCCTGCTCAGTGACATCTCTGGATTGTAAATGGATGAAGGAACTCAGTATTGCAAATTGGGGGATTAATAATCCTGTTACTATGGGGTTTTTTTGCTTTTTTAATATCCTGGGTTTTTTTGGTATTTTTCTTTAATGTCTGAAAAATCTAGCCTATTTTATTGGCTCTTGGTAAGATACTGTATGTTTTCTTTTTTACTATCTCATCCAGTTCTTAGAAGAGGGAACTATTTGTAATTTCCACTCTATATTTATGTGACAATGTTATATTCAAAAAGTCCTTTAAAGGAGAAATGCGTGCTGTCATAGTTTATGTAAAAGCAAATGACAATGTTTAATACAGAAATCAACTGTTGGAATTGTTTACTCTGGAGGGTTTGAGATGCAGATGAATGTGGATTGCGGTTGCAGAATAGTCTCATGAGGAAGAAGCATCATCTGATTACAGAATTTTTAAAGAAGGAATCGGAGCGGAGGAAGAGAAAAGAGCATATCTTTCTTATCTAACCTGTAGGCTGAAGAATTTAGTTTGAAGATGGCGCTAAAGAAAGTAAAAGGCTGCTTCACAGTAGCCCCAGAATAAAAGAGAGGCTTCACTGAAAAGAACCGTGGTTTTTTTGTGGAAGGTACAGATGAGGTTTCCTCTCCTTTCCACCAGATGGCACCGGAGAAAAGGGAGTTTGGTTACCTTAATTTTGTACAAAAGATGGGTCGCTCTGAGGCCCTCATCTAAATGGAGAAAGTGTTTTCCATGCAGTTTGCCTTTAAATTATCACGTTGATGAATGCTGTGAGTCTCAGCTCACAAGAGGGTACGACTGAGGCTGTCAGTTAAGGCTAAAATCAGGTGTAGTCATATTTCAAGTTCAGGATCATGCTGTCCTTAGTGTGTCCAGCGCTGCCAGTGTTCCTGCCAGTACTGGAACACAGCACGTGGTCAAGCACAGAGGAAGTTCACTGCAGACGAAAAGTTGGAAAGTAACCAAAAAGGACAGATCATAAATGTCCACATCCCCGCCATCCAGAAGTAATATCCCCCCCCTTTTTCTTAAAATGAAATAACACATTGCGATGTAAGTCAAGTTCCTTTAAGCAGCTGTCGCTGTCCTGTTTCCTCCTGTTCTCTACAGAGGCAGCCAGTACCACGAGTCTGTACACCCATCCACCCTTCACGTGGCCACCTAGTGTCATAAGGGAACAACGGTATTGTTCTGGTGTTTTTAAAATGTACAAAATATCAAGCTGTCTGTATTCTGTATTTTCACTTATTACATATATCTTGGGGCTCTATATTGGTATGTATAGATAGACCTGGTTACTTGTAACCACTGTATTGTACAGAATAAATGTAGTACCTTTTATTTCTTTATTCTCATAAAAAAGAAAAAAACATTCTTTCATGTGACTGGGAAAATGGTACACTTTTTTGATGTAAAGATTAATTTAAAACCTTCTTTATTTTTAAGATTTAAATAGTTACCATGCCAAATAGGCCCCTCACTTATAAAATGTGCAGAGAAAAGCAGGACCTCGTCTCTCTTCCTCTCGTCTCTCTCTCTGACACAAACACGCACACACATGCACAGAGCTGAGTATTGTCTGAGATAGTGAGGTTTATATTTATTGTTTTTAAGTTTATTATTCGTTTATAACTTGTTCCAACACTCACTTCTAACCCTAAATCCATTCAAATATTAATAAGAAAAAGTCCACCCACAGTATTATTCATTCTAGTGGGAATGTAAAAATCTCTGGCTTTCAGTGCATTAAGTTAAATAGGCTCCCAGGACAGGCAAGTTCTCGAGCCAACGAGTTGAGCTGTGGACATCTGAAGGCGTTCGTGTCCTGCTTAGGCTTAGGGAAGAGACCGAGGGTGGGGACAGGCATCGCTGGGAACGGGAGATGAATCCCCGACAGGATCTGTGCTGCCAGGTGGAAACCTACACACGCACGTGAGCCAGGCTGGGACCCCCTGGGATGGCGAGGTGGTGTGTGGGCAGGGCCCCTGCCAGGCATCCTCAGCGTCTGGGGGTGAGACACAGATGGCCCGGCAGGAGAATGATGGGAAGCTGGGAGCGTGGCCTCTTGACGACTGCACAGGGACACAGGGCAGGGGTGCTTCCGAAGTAGCTTTTGTTTCATGGAGCAGGGGGAACCCATATAACTTATAGGAAGATATTTCCAAGGATGGCAGTCTCTAAAAGGTCATCAAAATAACAGGAACAGAAGAGTCACGTACTTCCCAGAGTTCTTAGCGCAAGCATGGTTTCAAGGCTGTAACAGGAGGAATGAAAGCACTGCAGCAGCAGCTCCCGGGGAGGGTCTCTGGGAGTGAGGCCCGTCATCCCTCTCCTCATCCAGAGGCCTGCCTGTGTGAGAGGGAGATGCGGGTCCCAGCCAGAGCTCAGCGCGATTTGGTACCACGTCTGCCGGTCCTGAGCCGGGAGCAGACCCGCAGGGCGAAGCAGAGTCAGCGGGCGAGGTCGTGCCTCCCCAGCTGGCAGCCGTGCGTTTCTAAACTGACGGGGGGGCTGACCCCGAGCAAAACTGGGAGGCCAGCTACCTCACTCCCCACAGCCCAGTGGCTTTTTTCCTCCACCGCCTCCTGCCAGGAAAGGGCCTGAAGTTTATATGACCACTCACCAGACTGTCTGCATTTTAACCCTTCTCCCCAATGTGGAAGCAACAGCTTTGTTATGATGTTGGGCATCAGTGTGCTCCAAGGGGGCACAGCTGGCTCCACACTCCCGTGACCACCACCGCGAACACTGGCGGCGCCTGGGAGCAAGTGCCTTTGCATTTGCAGACCCCTCCTGGACACCCCAAACGGATGGTCACCCGTGTGGGTAACACGGCAGGGCGGGGGCAGAGCACGGGGGTGGGTAAGGAAATCAGAGTGACCCCCAGCTCTAAGTGATAGCCCTGTGTCATCCTGAGTGAACTCATTCACCTGTGACTTAAGCAAGATAACAGCCCAGCTGGGTGTGCTCTAACAAGCGTGCAAGTGCAATGCTTTGCCTATGATGAGGTTTCACACCACTGTGCTCGCAGGATATCACCAATGAGAAATAAGTGTGACCCTCCACCTGGGGTCCAAAGAATTCAAGAAGAACCTGCCAAACCAATCATACAGAGAGCAAGAAGTGTGTTTTCTTACCCTAGAGAGCAGAAAAGGATAAAGGAATGATGCGAAAGGAGGAAAAGTAATATATTGAAACAGGCAGGAAGGGAACGTGATTTTATGGGCCAAATAATAATATTTCTGCTCTAGGTATTCTGTAAAGTTATATATAGTTATATCTCCCTATCACATAAAGGAATTGGGTGATTTTTTTCAGAAAAAAATTCCTTCAAATCAATAACACCTAATAAGTGTGTGATATAAAAATACGGTCCCAGCGTCTGCAAAGGGTTCTCTTCCTTGCTTCAATCAGCAGCATCACCACCCATCTCCTCATGGCAGTCGGGCTCCTCCCTTTCTCTCAGCCCCCCCCCCACACCCCCCATCAACACCAGTTCCACCCATTTCCCTTCCACCTCGGAGCCACCGCACCTCAGTGTCCCTCCCTGACCCCCTACCTCTCTGCCCCACCCTCTGGCCCAGACGCCCTTTGAGGGGACGGGCCACACTCAGCTCCCCGGGCGCCCCCAGGTCTGGCAGGGGGGGCAGGAGCCCCACGCCACGGGCGGTCCAGTGGGCGGGAGTAGCAGGCCTTCCCCAGCAGCACACCTCGGGGGACACACACCTGCCGGGGGGCTGGGGGGAGACGTGGAGCTCTGCGCCGGCGTCGGGCATGCGGGAGGGCGGCCGCTCCCCACCCGCATGACCCCTAAGCGGCTCAGCCCTCCCTTTCCCCTTGCCCTCACGTCCTCTGGACGCCCCCGTGCAACCACAGTGGTCCAGACCTCGAGCCCTAGCATCACAAAGAACTGGCTCTGACACCTCATCACCGTATAACCCGGGGCAAGTTATTGAGCATCTAACCTGTGAAATGAGACTAATAATAGTGCTGAATGGGGGGGGGGGAAGGGGGGGCAGTGTGGGGAGTAGCCAGTGAAATGAGGCTTGTAAAGTGCTTTGCACAAAGCTGTCTGTAGTGGGCGCCCTGTTACCATTAGCCAGGCCTGCCCTCATCTCACCATTAGGGCTCAGCTAAAACCCCACTGAGGAGCTGAGACTCAGAGATAAGCGTGGAGATTGATCACCACCACCCCCTCTGACTTCTGACTCTCAGGTGAGAAGACAGGTGTGCAGGGCAGAGGAGACCTGAGGAAAGAAAACGAGGAGCAAGCCAGCAGGAAACGCTGCCCCGCTCGCTTTTGGAGATTTGACTCTAAATTCTCTTAGTCTCTTGTAACTCGTCTTCTTTTTCTTTCACTGCTCCCTGCCTACCTTTTTTGTGTGTGACCAGCAGGAAGAACATGAAATCTGGAGTGTGTCACACCTGAATTCAAATCTTAATTTAGCCACATATGTTTGTGTGGCCCTAGGGAATTTAGGTCGCTGAGCCTTGTTTTCAAGCCCCTGTAAAACTGGACAGGAATAACTAAAGATGAAGTCAGTTAATATTCACGGAACCCCTAGCAAAGCACAAGACACGAAGGCACTTAGCAATGCTGCTGCTGGTCTCTAGGAATTCCCCGGCTTTCGTGGATTCTCCTCCCATGGACCACTGCCCAATCCCATTTCGCTCCCACGATAGGGGTATAGGATGGTTAATTTTCTGTATCAGCTTGGCTAGACTATGGTAACCAGCTGTATAGTCAAACAGCCTCTATTCTGCTGTATAAGTATTTTTTAGATGTGCTTAGCATTTACAATCAGTAAACTTTAAGTAAAGCAGATTGCTACCCTCCATAACGTGGGCGGGCCTCATACAATCAGCTGAAGGCCTTACGAGCAACTAGGTCTCCTGTGAGGTTTCCCAAAGAAGGAATTCTGCTTTCTGACTGCAACATAGAAATTCTGCCTGAGTTTCCAGCTTTCAGACTCGAGACTGAAGCATCAACTTTCACCTGAATCTCCAGCATACTAGCTCGCTCTAAAGGTTTCAAACTTGGCAGCCACCACACTCATGTAAGCCAGTTCCTTAGAAGAAACATCTATCTATCAATCTATCTATCTGTCTATCTATCTGCCAATCTCCTGTTGGTACTGTTTTTCTGGAGAACCCTGGGTACTACTCTGACAGGCTAACCCATCACCCTGATTTGGACACATCGCTAGTGGGCAGAGACCCAGAGTCCATTACAAGCCCAGAGCAGGTAGACATGGCTTTTTCATTTCTCCCTTTTGAGCAGCTTGTCCCGGCAGAAGGGTCAGCTATCTCGCTCATTCTCCTTAGCTTCTTCATCCCGTGTGGCTAGAACCCTGTCTTGCCCATGGCCAGAAGGCTGGGCCCTCTGTCTACCTCAGGCTGCTCTCTGCAGGGTTGGAGGATGAAGAGGTCAGTGTGGTTTCTCTTCCTTATTTCTTGGTGATTCTACAAAGCAATTCAGAAAACTCTGGTTGGACATTGTGGGTGGGTTGAAGTACACAGAGAAGGCAATTAAGCCAGCTTTGGTATAAAGCTAATAATTCGTAACAAAGTAAGAGAAAAGCAAGCCCAGCTTTTAGGAAAGTTCTCTGCATTGGGGCTGAGGTCAAAACCATAGCTAAAATCCAAAGTTAAAAGTTTACTAAAATTTTTTTAAACCCACAGCTAATATCAAAGTGTTGCTCAGCTATTCGTGGCTAGCACCCCATGGTGAGAGATAACTGGTCCAGGGCAAGACTCTGGCAGCCCCGGGCCAAACGGTACTTTAATACCATCAAAATCTCATGCCAGCTTTTGACATCTGAGGTGTCAGCACATCAGTGCTGATGTTATTTATCATCCCTTAGGACCATCTGCTCTGCCTTTTTAATATTAGTCTTCTTTCCTCATCTCTCTTCCCTACTTTTCTTTCTCACCTTTCTCCTTATTTTTCATCTTCCTTCCCTCGCCTCTCTTTCCTCACCTTTCTCTTTTCAGCTTTTCTGCCTCATCATCATTACTCATTCAGGAAAATCCTCCTCCTCTAGGCCCCGTCCCCTCTACACATCCAAGCAGGTGAGACCAGGTTAAGGCGAGCATCTCTGAGCAAAGGGGGCCAGAGAGTACCCACCAGGACAGCAGTCTGCAGGTAGAAGGTGTGCAGAGATAAGGGGCATGAGGTAATCTGAAAGGATGAGAAACAGCCAAGAGAGAGGAAAATTGCATGCTTCATCATGTTTCTTTGGCGTCTAATAGTACAGAACATTGGCTAAGAGCATACGTTCAGGTGCCTGACTGCTTGGGTTTTAATCTTGGTTCCCCTAATTTCTAGATACGTTACTTGGAGCAAGTTATTTAACCACTTGAGGCCTTAGTTTCCTCATCTGTAAAATGAAACAGTAATGTGACCTACCTCATAGGGTTACTGTGAGGATTAAAGGAGTGTAAATAAATACCTGTTAAGTGCTTAGAACACCGCCTAGCACAAAACAAACATCCAAGAATTGCGAGGCGTCCTCAGTCCCACTGGGAAACGGAGGCAGCTTACAAGAGCCTCAACCCGCCTCTCCCCGTGGCCATCTCTGAAATCTAAGCAGAAACTGGCCCTGTGAGAGGGGAGACGGACAGCGCCATCAAGGCCGCAGGCAGAGACTCCAGGCAGTTTCTGATGGAACTTTCGATGCTTTGATGCATAGAAGAAGTATACTCTCTTTTAAGTAAGACGGGCACAGGCCTGAGACCCTAACCCTCCATAACAATGCGGGTAACACAGGCAACTATACTCCAAACTCCGAATGCCCACTTACCAACAATCCATTTTTTAGATGGCAACTGCCCACAACTGCAATATACACACAAGGTCCTACAAAATTTAAACCTCACATTGAGTATGTCATAAATGTTTCTCACATTTGAAGTGTTCTACGTATGAAAAAGGCTCAGAATCACTGTCTTAAACATGGTGCTTGGCTGTAGATCACTTGTCCCTTTAACTGATTCTTTCATTATTCTTGATACTTCTTTCTGATTTTGTAGTTAGCCAATTCTCTTCCTTCAGTTTTTATCTGAATCCTGAAGGTGTGAATGTAAGACCTGGAATATTTTCATACTGAAGCCTGACAGTAGCCTCTAAAGGGGCATCCTTTTGAGATGTGAGGTTCTTGTCTCTAAACAGGAAAGTTCTGACCTTTAGGCCACATGGACTAATGATGGAGCAGGGCTCACTGCAGACGTGAAAGGAGGCACTGGGTCCAATTTTAAATGCACAAATATTGTGAAGAATGAGTCTTATCTACCAGGATGCCAAGCTCCTCGAAGGCGACTAGTGAAGATAAAGGAAGCCAGAGCTGCACTTTAGACAAAAAAAGGATGATTGGCCCTCCCCAATTTGACAAGATGAGGTAGCAAAGTAGAGAGCTTTTCGGGGGACTGCACAGACCACGTCTCCCCTGCATCGCTGGAGCTCCTAAAGGGTTAACAAGGGGATCGTTTCTAGAACAAAGAAAAGTCAGGAAACCAGATGCAGGAGGATCTAAGGAGAAACCACACAAGACTCGCTCTGCCCTCCCCTTTGCTCCCATTTCACCTTCCGCAACACAAGTTTCTCACTGCAGTGGACTTGTTTGCATTTTCCCAATAGACAGCAAGCTCCTGGAGGGCAGCCCACGTGTTCGTGCTTTATGAATCTCGTCTAGATAAAAAAAGAAATGTGGCTCTAGGAGGAGTTCAAAGCCCACCCACCCTTCTTATCAATATCAAAGTCTCCACTTTCTTTCATGTCAGGGGACAGGGAAAAGAACTACCGTACACTCAAGAAAGAAGAAACACTTAAATAGTAATTGCCCCACACCTCTGATAATAGGAAATATGCCCAGAAGTTCTTCTTTAAGATGCTTGCACTCTCCCTTAGGCTCTTCTGCCAGCAAGAGCTCTGTCCTCCTGGTCCTGAGAACCAAGTCTTTAAATGCGAACATCCAAGGAAATAACTCTAACTTGAGGGTGCCTTGCTTTTACTGTGCTTCTTGCCTCCTGTCATAAAATAGGAGACATTATTTCTTCACCTGATAAATGCAATTAAAACCTCCTCCACCCACGCCACCCCCCCCTCCAAAATCGCAATGCTCTCTTCCTTTGTATGTCCAGCCATTGAAATTAACGAAGTCCACTAAAGTCGCTACCCGAGACTGGAAGGGAAAATGCTAACTGTAGACAAACTGGATACTTTATCCACTCAGATTGGCTTTAAAAAAACACCACGATGGCCACAGGTATTTCCAAAAATTCCTTTGTCCAGAATTTAGTCCACAGCCTCCATAAGATTACATATCAGAGCAAATCTAAATCTGAAAAGGATCCTCCACAGATATTAGTAAAAATCTTTAGCTCTCACTAAGCAAGTAATCATTCTTGTTCCATCTGCCAGAAATACAATTCAGAGTCTACCATTTTCTACAAACAGATGATTTTGCATTACTCAGTTTTACTGACTCATGGCTAATATTTTGGAAAGAAAGATGATATATCTACTGGCATTTGTCTGTATGATTATGTTTGTCTTTTCCTATGAGGGGTGGGGGTGTGGAGTCCTCAGTCAAGAACCTACGAGGGTAGAGGGAAAGTTATTTTGCCTCCCATATGCATGCAATGGAAACTATTCAGAAACAGAAAGGAATAAACCAGCAACCCATGCAAAAAAACATCGGTGACTCTCACATGTGTATTGCTAACTAAAAGAATTCAGTCTGAGGCAGCTACACACCATAGGACTCCATTTCTATGACATTCTGGGACAGGTCAGTCAGAGGTGGTAAACAGGTTATGGGGTGGGGAGCTGAAATATTCCATGGGATACTTCAGTGACGGATGCCTGCCACTATGCGGTAGTCTAAAGCCATAGATCTTTACAACCCAGCCAGGAAATCATCATACACTCAAATGTAGTGGTTTAAGATATGGGAATGTCACAGGATGGAACAGAGAATGTGACAAAGAATCTAACTGATTTAGAAATGTAATGAAAAAAACTCACTCCTGGATGGTGGGGCAAAAGATACTTGACCTAATTAAATATAGAAAAAAAGACCAGAATCTGTAGAACAAAGGCAAGTTGTCCCATCCATAAATAGTAGGCTCTATAAGTTCCTTCCCATGGTGGTAGAAGCTAACAATACTGAAACTAGTATATCTGTAATCTGGAATGGAGCAAGCAATGAATGCAATGAAGGACAAATGGTGGAAGGCAGGTTTCTTACCTATAGAGTGAGAAGTTACAGACAAGCAAAGGAAGAAGGTTACAATACCCATGTGATAATGGATAGATTATATTTCCTCAATTTTAAAAACTTTAGTGCATCAAAAAGTGCTATCCAGAAAGTGAAAACACAGCCCACAGAAGGGAAGAAAATATTTGCATGTGATATATCTGACAAGAGCCTGCTTTTCAGAATACATCAACAACTTTTACAAATCATCAACAACAAAAAGATAACCAAATTTTTAAAATGGAAAAGGACTTGAACAGACCCTTCTCCAGACGAGAAATGCAAATGGTCAACAAGCACATAAGAAAATGTGCACCAAGAAGAAAGGAAACCCACAAGATGGAACTACGTCAGAGGAAAGCAGGAGCCCATGGAAGGAGCTCTCAAGAGCCAAAGCAGGAGTGAATTGAACAACCAAATACCGTTCTGCTGAATTATAACCAAAAGCTTAAAATAACGATCTGGGTGGAGTGTCCACACTGGTAAAAGTAAATGATTATATACAGTGTGTGTGTGTGTGTGTGTGTGTGTGTGTGTGTGTTTTATGAGTGCTGTTGAATCAACTGTGTGGAACAACTCCAAAGAGTTGATGTAGATACTCAGTCATTCATTAAGGAAGTGGGGCTAACTCCCCTGGCCTGAAGTGTAAGGGCCACATAGTGACTTCATCCTAAAGAAGACACACGGCGCAGACCTAAGGAAAAAGTGACATTACAGTGGGGAAAAACACTACCTAAGCCAGGAAGACAAAGTTAACATGAACAGTGATAAGTTAGCTTTCTGTATGTTCCCGTGATATACAGTCATGAGAAAGCACTTTACCTCTGGGATCTGCTTCCTCAAAACCCATGAACCCATTCTAATCACAAGAAAAACACCAAGTAAATCTCAATGTGGGACAGTCTGCAAAATACCTGACTAGTCCTCCTGAACACTGTCTAGGTCACTGAGAGAAGGACAGTGTGAGAAAATGTCAAAGCCAAAGAGATCCTAAAGTGACATGATGACTCAATGCCCTGTGATACGCTGGATGGGATCCTAGGACAGAAAATGGGAGAATGATGGGAACCTGAATAAAATATGGATTATAGTTCACGGTAAAGTATCCATATTTGTTCATTAACTGTGACAATTCTGTAGAAAACTAGGATGAGAGATGAAATTAAATGTCAAATGAGAACAAGCGATTGCACCACCCCGTAAATCTAGAATAAAAAGGTGATTTCTTAATAACACACAAACAAAATGAACCCCAAAATACGGAAAATACAAGCAGACCAATTATCCATCCTATGACCCTTTCTCCGGGCTAGTTCTCCTCTCGTTGTTCTGAGGTTTCCCTCTCCCAGGACATAGAAGGAACAGGCACAGAGTCGTTGGCTGCTCCCCTTAGATCCGACCCAACCCAGTGTCTTCATCTCCCCCAGACACGCCCGCCCAATGAGGACACCAGGCCAGAGGGAGTCTCAGGAATCATTGGTCCTGATGTGTCAGGACTTTTTTGATTACAAGGGACTAGACATGCTTACTCAAGTAAAATAAATAATATTATTATAAATTACAGAAATAAATTAATACTTACAAGAGACAAGTTGAAGAGTGGGGCTGGAGGTATCAGACCCAAGGGCTCACATTCTCATAGTGTGACCTGGTCCCTCTCCAACCATCAGTCCTGCTGAGTGCCTTGGGTGGTCCCAATCATAGGGACAGTCTTTCTCACTGCATCCAGGGCCTCCAGCAACTCCAGGATGAAACCCACTCAATCTCCATTCTTCCTGGAAGGTTTTCTCCTTCCCTAAGCTCCGTGAAAACTCATGACTTTGAATGCCTTTGGCCTGGCTTGGGTCACGTTCTCATCCTTGAACCGGTCACAGCAAGCACAGGATGGAAAATGGGATTGGCTAGACATGGATTATACACCCATCTTCCAGGTGGGTGGAACGTGGGATCAGCCCCCTGAAACTGTTTGGACAGGAAGCAGGTGAGAGGTAGTTCCCAAAGGAAAGCTGAGGTGCTGCACTTGGACATGAGGACAGATGCTGGCTCAGTGAAAGCATGAGATTCCACATCACATCACTGACAGCAATATCTTTTTTTCGAGACAGCTCCTAGAGTAATGGAAATAAAGACAAAAATAAACAAATGGGACCTAATTAAATTCAAAAGCTTTTGCACAGAAAAGGAAACCATAAACAAAAAGAGAACCCACACAATGGGAGAAAATATTTGCAAAGTATGTGACTGACAAGGGATTAATCTCCAAAATTTACAAACAGCTCAAGCAGCTCAATATCAAGAAAAAAACAAACAACCCAATCAAAAAATGGACAGAAGACCTAAATAGACGTTTCTCCAAAGAAGACATATGGATGGCCAAGAGGCACATAAAAAGATGCTCATCACTAATTACTAGAGAAATGTAAATCGAAACTACAATGAAATACCACCTCGTACCAGTCAGAATGGTCATCATCAAAAAATCTACAAATAAATGCTTGAGAGGATGTGGAGAAAAAAGAACCCTTCCACACTGTTGGTGGGAATGTAAATTGGTACAGTCACTATGGAAAACAATATAGAGGTGCCTCAAAAAACTAAAAATAGAGTTACCATACGATCCAGCAATCCCACTCCTGGGTATATATCCAGAGAAAAATCTAATTCAAAAAGATACATGTACCCCAATGTTCACTGCAGCACTATTTACAATAGCCTATTTACAAGACATGGAAGCAACCTAAATGTCAATCGACAGAGGAATGGATAAAGAAGATGTGGTACATGTATACAATGGAATATTACTCAGCCATAAAAATGAATGAAATAATGCCACTTGCAATAACATGGATGGACCTAGAGATTATCATACTAAGTGAAGTAAGTCAGACAGAGAAAGACCATATGATATCACTTATATGTGGAATCTATAATATGACACAAATCAACATATTTACTAAGCAGAAACAAGCTTATGGACAGAGAGAACAGACTTGTGGTTACCAAGGCGGAACCTCCAAGGGGTGGGATGGATTGGGAGTTTGGGATTAGTAGATGCAAACTACTGAATACAGAATGGTTAAACGAGGTCCTACTGTATAGCACAGGGAACTATATGCAATATCCTGATAAACCAGAATGGAAAAGAATATGAAAAAGAATGCATATATAGGTGTATAACAATCACTTTGCTGTACAGTAAAAATTCACACAACATTGTAAATCAACTCTACTTCAATTTTAAAAAGAATCTGAAAAACAAAATTTGCCAATAAAAAATGAAAATTATTATTTAAATCCAAAAAGTATGGCTGGAGAACATTCAGGAAAAGGGGTAAATCAGCAAATCGGGGACACAGAATCGCAGGGTACTCGGGGGACCAGGGAGAGTCAAAGTGGAGAAGGGAGAAGGGAGAAGGCAGGGGAGTGCCGATCCGGTCGGGGTGTGCACCATGTAAGCAGGACCAGGGGGCCCTCAGTAAAATAAAGCAGACCCAGTCCTGGTGAGAAGAAGCCACAACAAGCAGGGGATGGGAAGTATGGGGACTGATCCAGGCAAGAGGCCTAAAGCAAGAGGTGGTGGGGACCCCGGGCTGAGAGGCAGACTTCCCAGGAGCTGAGGGCCACAGGGCTTCGGTGCAGAGGCAGGCAAGGTTTTGCACCTGGAAGAAAGCCACAGTCATACCCTTGAGAAAAGAGGACCACTTGAGGATGTTCTGTAAAGGAGTCTGATTTCAGGTAAGTTGAATCTGAGATGCCAGTGGAACACGGAGGTCAAGGCTTTCATCAGGCAGACAGATGTACAATCAGAGCTTGCAGATGTAACTGGGCTGGGCATCTGCATGCAATCCAGTCCGTGTGCACACGTGTGGGTGAAGACAAAGAAGGGGGGAAGCGAGGGGAGAGAGACGCAAGGACTTTGCTTTCTACATTTTAGCAGCAGGAAGAAGAAAGGAGAAAAAATCGTGCTTTGCAGCAAGTGAAGAGGAGTTTGCAGGAAGCATTGTTTAAAACCGCCTCAAATCCTACTAGAAGTTAAGGAAAGCGAATTCTCAAAACTAAGGGAACAGACATCTTTTCAGAATTATGTTAACTATGTTGATGGGACTGGATATTGGATAACAAAGGACAAAACAGTGGTAGAAAAGTAGAAGCAAGTTTTCCAGAAGTCTTGCAAGAAGAATTAGTCCACGTAAGATGAAACTGAGGAAGATCACATAAAACTGCAAACCTCCCAATGAAATGAAAAAGAGTCCCGGCTCAGAATGAGTGGCTGGAAGGTTGCTGAGAAGGAGGAAAGACATTTGAAACAGGGCAGGGCCAACAGCAGGCAGCGGGGGAGGAGGCGTGCGCTGAGCGTAACGCATAAGCAGGCAGCTCAGACCAGGCCTTGTGGAGGTTCGGTTCTGTGGACTTCCTGCCATAACTGCTGACAGGTCCGAGTAAGACAGCCAGAGGCGATGAGCAGTAAGGCAAAATCCACATGATGCAAGCTCTTCTCTGCACACATCTGCTCAGTACAGCAGCAAGGGTTGCAGCAACAGAATTTCCTAATTGGTACCTAGCACGACTTTGTTCCCAGGGATGCGATCCGTGCCTCACCCTCCAGCTCACAGCAGAAGTAGCGACAGGCGACGGGGCCGGGTGCTGAGGTTCCCAGTGATCCGGGAGCAGGCCCAGGGAGGGTGAGCCTGGTGGGGAGGTGCTGTATGACCCTACTGATGCACGCGCACATGCACACACAGCCCCGCCTCCCGGTACTATGAGGTTACGAGAGCCAAAGAGAAGGCCAGCAAAGGTATGGATTTCAAAGAACTGCGGTCTGATGAAAGGAAACCAATTTTAAGTTAAAGGAAGGAGTGAAAGTAATTTTTTGAGGGGAAAAAATAGCTCAGAGTAACAAAAGGGCCCAGAGAAGGGCACACAGGTTCAGCCGGGCCTGGAGGAGAGACGAGGGCTGAATTAGACAGAGGGAGCGTGACGTGTACGCTGTAAACATCAGGGCCCTTGGAGGCAGCCACCCGCGAGGAGTAGCAGGAAGCAAGCGCTGAGAGCCAGGGCTGGCGGGGACCGCAGGGTCCTGCTCGGGGCGGGGCAGAGCGATGCTCACTGGCGACCCACCTCAGGCGGATGAAGCTTTCTTCTCTAGAAGGAAGTGTTGCAGGAAACTGCATTCCTGAGTTTTCAGGACACGACGCCCCTCCCCGGAATCCAGGCTCCACACACCAGCGCCGACACTTTCTCACAGGTATCAGCTGCGGGAGAGGTTTGACAATGCGCTCCAGGAAAACACAGACCGAGTGGAAGCAGCACATCTGTTACAGCAGCCTGCTGAGCCTCTCTCACAGAAAGAGGAGCTAAAATAAAGGCTCAGCCTTAAAATGTGTCACCAACCACAAGCAGCAATGTGGAAGCGAGGTAAAAATCTATAATGAGCTCTACTCCTTACAGACAAGGGGGCCTGGACGGTGCTTCCAGGGAACCTGATGGGATGATTAGTGAACGGCGCTGCCATTAAGGCTACAGCTGTGATCATCCTCATTCAGAGACCAGCCACTCTCCAGAGCACACACACAACTACACAAAACAGAGGCCGTGACAAGCCACTTCCAAAGATCAAGCACTTATACTAATGTAACAACTGGGACTTAGGACTAACAAATTTATCGATATGACCCATGTATCCATAAGCTATCCAGGAAAGATAGTTTATTAGCTTCATCTTGCTTCTACTACGTATCACTTATTTTCTGAAGTTATTAACAAAGGAAGGCTCCTGTTAGAACTTGTGCATTTGTCTTAGACCATACTTGTGAGATGCTAACATGTTTGTGTCCATAGACTGTACTGATTCTAAAAGTGATTCAACGGCCTCTGCATGACAGACACGATAGTCAAGAGGAGGCGTTTCAGAGTTCAACAGACTTAGATGGGGACCATCTCCTGCTAATTGCAATGCTCAGTCTCCCTCTCTCTAAAATAGACATTAATAATAATACCTCCAGGGTGTTATAAGGTGTGTAAGATCAAATGACATGTGCAAAATCCTTAGCAAAGTAACAGCTCCACAAATGTTACTGTTATTTAAAGGGTCATGGAATTGGACTTCATTTTACCAGTGAGGTAACACAACTCATTACAGAGTTTAGAAACAAAATCAATTTTCATCCCCTAGCTCAGTGCTCTTTAGCTGGATTTTAATCTCAAATTATTATTAAATGTCAGTGTGACCTTAATTAAAGTCATGATCCAGCAAGGCTCTGAGCAGGAGGTGCCTTAATTGTGTTTGCTTGGTCTTACCTTGTGGAAGCTTTCCTCATGCTCAAAGACAATGCTTCTTGCTCATAGCTAAGGAGATCATGGGATGGCCTGGTGTCTCGTTTAATCAACGGTAGTTTACTGCTGGGTACAGAAGAGGTTAGCCGGTTCCCGTCAGTACTCTGTGTGCACTATGTCTGATGGCTGGTTGTTCTGAAATGTGCATTTGTAGGGACTTCCCTGGTGGTGCAGTTGTTAAGACTCTGTGCTCCCAATGCAGGGGGCCCAAGTTCGATCCCTGGTCAGGGAACTAGATCCCACATGCTGCAATGAAGTTCCCGAGTGCCGCAACTAAGGCCTGGCGCGCAGCCAAAGAAATAAATACATATTTTTTTTTTAATGTGCATTTGTAGCCCATCATATCTGTAAGCACCCATGATCTTTATATCTTGACACAAGCTCCTTCACAAAGTTTTGTACAAATCCTTAAAAGGGAAAGAATATTTCAATAAAAGTTAATCCTGTAGCTAAGGGAGGTAATCAGTTAGCAAATTCATCTTAATGAAAACTGTTTTATCTAAAAAGGAAGGTCTGTTCCTTTAACCTAAAAGTCAAGTGAAGGGAGTTATCCAGAGCTTGAACTGAGAAAGTACTGGGTCAGAAGAGTACAAAAAATCCTTTAACTTCATCAGGGTCAACATTCAAAATACTGGATTATTCTCTCTAATATGACTGTAACCTTAACTATATTTGTATTTGTTTTCATCTGTACTTGGAGAAAGAAAATTACAATGACTTTTCTTGAGCAATGTAGAAAGCAGTTTCCATTTTTCTCCAATTTGAATGATTATTTTACATTTTAAAAGTCAAAACTATTACAATTAATTTTTCAGTGAATATATTCTATGGTGCTGAAATTTTAAAACGTCTTCCAGCCACTCTGTAACCTTGGAAATTACAGCTGACCCTTCAACAACAAGGGTTTGAACTGCATGGGTCTGCTTGCACGTGGATTTTCTCAATAGTAAATACTGCAGCCCAACCCGCTGGCTGAACGGCAGACACGGAGAGCTCACTATAAAGTATACACAGCTTGTCGACTGCTCGGAGGGTAGCCCTCACCCCACATTGTTCAAGGGTCAACTGTAATCCTGTTCTGGGAATTCCCTTTCCATAATTTGAAATCACCAGAAGAGGGCAGAGCTAAGCATGTGCTACTTGGATCCCTGTGCATGAATGAGAAGAAACTTTCAAAATGACGCTGACTTCTACTTTTGACTGAAATTTAGCACCTCGGTTGCGTATTTGCTGAGCGTAGAGACTTGCCAAGAAGAAATGGCCACCTAACTTCTCTTCCACAAAAATAGGGGAATGGCAATCAACAACACAGCCGAATAAACGCTATAGAATAAATGCCACAGAAATGCTTGGCACGAACAGAGCAAAGAAAGGAAGAATCTAACGTAATAGTACCTTGCTCATTTTATGTATTCACATTTACGTGGTACAATTAAACAGCTTGCAAATCAAATCAGAAATACTCAGTATATGTGATAACAGTAGAGATAAAAATATCTGTAAAAAATAACTTTATTTATCTCTGTATATGCATTCCATAACAACTTCTTAATCTAGAATACGTACCCTGTAGACAAGATTATTGAAAAGCTTTAAAATTTTTCTCTCTAGAATTGTTTGAAACTTTGGTAAACTCATAAATAATTATTTTATTGTCAGTCTTAATATTCTGTAACTTCCTTGTTCCACAACCCCCTGTATTTCAAAAGTAAAATTCCAAAGAACATGCTTATAAATATACAAAGGGAGAAAAATCCCAGGGATTAGGCCTGGGGCCACAGTAAATACTGAATAAGATTAAATTTAATAAACGTTTTGTTAAAGACAGGGATTTATTCAGAGTTACGCTTCCATGTCTGAATATCTGCATTTTACATCTCACCTTTTTTCAAATGAGAACAATGAAAGAATTAAACAGAGAAAGTTCCCATAATAAATCAGAGGTGGCATTAGCTCCACTGAAGAGTCCGTCAACCACCTGGAGACCAGCTCCATCTCTCTCTCACTCTCTCTCACGTGAGCAGTTTCTCAATTACACACAGAAAGTGAACCAAAACGTAACGAGCCGTCTGGGGAAGACTTTGGGTCATTAAGCTTAGCCTAGTGGCCCTCATCAGCTGAGCTCAAACTCTTGAGAATTCAAAGGTAGGACCTCCTTGGGGTTAATGAAAAAAGGCAAAAAGCAGCTTCCACATCTAAGCAGCAACTAATAATCACAGAACACATTTTCTAGAGCAAGGCTTTCCCAAACCTGGCTGATCAAAACCCCTATTTCCAGAGGTCAACCTCAGACCTAATCAATCGGACTTTCCAAAACTGGAGTCCAAATTCGAATTTTAGGAAGCTCTGCAGTAGCACGGTAACGTGGCAGAGAGGAGCAGAGGCTGCAGACCCAGCCAGAAGCCTGCTGAGGGAGGGCCCTGCAGGCGTGAGTGAGGGCTCTGAGGCCGCCTCAGGTGAGGGTGAGCATCTCCAGCAGGTGACGGGATCGTTCGTCTGTGGAGAAGGAGCTGAGGGGCAGGAGGGCACACGGAGACCAAGCAGGAGGCACAGAGGTGACGTGCACCAGAGTGACGACAACGGAACAAGGCCAGAGTTTCCAGATAGACAAGTGACCCCTGGACAACGCGGGTCTGAATGGCGCGTGTCCGCTTCCACACGGATTTTGTTCAGGAGGAAACACTTCAGAATCATATGCTCCGCAGAGAGAACCGCGGCTGCAGGCGGAGGGCCGCCCATAACTTATGGGTGGATGCTCCCTCCGGGGGTCGGAGGAGGCCCCGCGCTGTTCATGGGCAGCAGCATCTCTGAATCAACAGCTTTGGCAACAGATCAGCTACAGAACTGAGGAAAGGCAGGAGACGTGGGGTCCGCTTTCCTGGGTCTGGATTCCGCCTCTGCCACTTACAGAACTCTGGGACTTAGCAAGTGACACTCTCTATGCCTCAGTTTTCACACCAGAAAATGGAAGTAGGGTTAAATAAATAAATGTTTAAATTAAATAACACTTAGCACAGTGCTTGGACCTAAGACTAAATGTTGGCTTCTATTCATGGGTTTTGTCGTTAATGATGTTGCTATAAAAACATAACTCATTGAGACTTACTTTGGGTGAGATGGAAAAAAAAGCTCCCTTGATGATAAATATGGGGACCCAAGACCACTTTCAGTTTCCCCCATAACTACTGCTGAGGTATGTATGTATGTATGTATGTATGTATGTATGTATGTACGTATGTATTTAGCAAAACAGAGAAATGCTGAAGTATGGAAACAGTTTAGTTTTGTTACCATGGTCCTGAAAGCCACAGACCATCTACATCATGTGTCTCATGGCATCAAGAACAAGAAATAAATTCCAGTTTTCTGACTCTCCTCAGTCCTAACGCCTGGACTGGGGGAACCCAACAGACCCACGTGGATTCACTTAACCTGCATCTGCCATGGACATAATCACTCCCTCTCACATTTTCCTGCTCACACTGAGGAAAGCATCGCCTGCCTTTAGGTCTTCATTGCCTATTGTCCACAGTGAGCTGACATTCCTGGTTTGGATGGAACCCAGGCCCCCTGCAGTGGAAGCACTAAGTCTTAACCACTGGACCGCCAGGGAATTCCCAAGATACCATTTTAAAGGACAAGCCTGCAGCAGTTGCCAACTGAAATACCACAATACTGCTATCAGATTTGTGCCTGATAAATCAGGGGCAGCTTCTTAAATATTAAGTCAATACATCCTCTATGAGAGTAAATTTTTTCTTATTAGATAGCAAACCTCAGTACATACTTTTTCCCAAATACTTTGAAAGTCAGCATATGTAGACCACTGTCTTTCATTTCGTAACTGACACCCAGGAAGGGGAGTGGTGGATGCACCAACGGGGGCCCCTCAAAGACCTTCTGCTACTTGGTGCACGAATCTCAGAGCCTGTCTCCCGAACATCCCTGTTTGCAGAGTATTAAGTCAAGATCAGCATTCTAAGGTACATAACGCAGGATTTCCACTCAGATCTTTCCCTGGCTTCCACTGCCATCTATTTTGAATCTGAAAATCACCTCCTACTGTAGTAAATATTGGTTGCATTTGTAACAGAAAACTAGAAAGAAAGGCCTTCTCCACTGCGCCTGTGACCCTCCTCGGGAGGCCCCTGTCCTCCTCCTCCACCTCCACGTGTCCAGACCTCCTCTTCCCTGTCCACCTTCAGTAAATATATAGACAACATACAACCAATATTTACTACAAAATGAGGCCACTTTCAGATTCAGAATCCATTAATGCCAATCCCTAACCTCAGTTATATTTTGACTTTGCATCAGATGCTTTGTTTGCAAGGATACCCTATTGTCATGCCCCTGGTGGGATCGGTAAGACCTTCAATACAGCCACCTGGTACCTTGAGAAGCTTGGCCTTGGAAAACAATGGTGATGACACCCAGACACCTTACGCCTACCCGCAGGCTCACGTGTGGTCTCTCCAGACTCACGGGAACCAGGACACTCCAACACGTTTCTGAGCTGCACCCAAGGCCCATCCCCTCAGTCTCTGATCTAAACTGACCTCCTGCCAGGCTGCTCCAAGTGAACTGGTGACACCAGGGTTTTCACATGGAACATCGTGGAAAAATTCTCGTTTTTAAAGTTCTCCTTTCAGGGCAGTATTTCAAGTACATTTTCGGGTCCTCATTTTCCACGCAGATTTCTCAAGCTACTAATACTAAGCTCCACTCTTCGTAGGCTGTCTTCCATCTGTGAATCCCTAGTATTTACTTACAAGGATCCCCAACATCTTTTTCAAACAGCTTTATTTTTTTTTAATTTATTTATTTTATTTATTTATTTTTGGCTGCGTTGGGTCTTCCTTGTTGCGTGCGGGCTTTCTCTAGTTGCGGTTCGCCGGGGCTACTCTTCGTTGTGGTGCGCAGGTTTCTCATTGCGGTGGCTTCTCTTGTTGCGGAGCACGAGGGCTTCAGTAGTTGTGGCACACGGGCTCAGTAGTTGTGACTTGCAGGCTCTAGAGCGCAGGATCAGTAGTTGTGGTGCACGGGCTTAGTTGCTCCGCGGCATGTGAGATCTTCCTGGACCAGGGCTCGAGCCCGTGTTCCCTGCACTGGCAGGCGGATTCTTAACCACTGCGCCACCAGGGAAGCCCTCAAACAGCTTTAAAAATGTCCAAGATTCTTTAGAGCACATTCACCTGACCCGAAGCCACAGGATTACTTTGTTAAAGAAATACTCATTACCCAACTTCAGTTAATGAATACACTGGCACCATTAACCACCAAGAACATGGAGAAAGTTAGAATGTTTCAAGTGGAAGAAGTTTTTCCTTCGCTCAGGGAGGCAGGGTGGCTGTGGAGAAAAGCAATCCACCTGAGTGTCAGGAGACAGGTTTCTGGCTCTGTCCAAAGCATTTCGGCCACAGGTAAGTCACTGCCCCTTTCTGAGCTCTTTGACTCCCAACTCCCATCCTCACTCACCTTCGGATGCATCACCCGGCACAGCGCCAGCCTGAGATCCCTGTGCTGCTTTGCCTTTGCCACACCCAGTGCTGGGGCAGGGCCGACATTAACCCACCACCCTGCAACTCTGCCGGCCTCCATGGGCACCCCTATCCCTCCCGCCAGCCTTCAGTCCCAGTTCTGTGTATCCAAATGAACTGTTTCCACAACATTTTCAAATATCTGGCCTCACATACCCCTACTCATCCAGTGCAGAGGTCAACGTCTCCTAATTCACAGCGAACATGGAAGCCGCCAGCACTCCCTCACCTTCCCGTGAGCCACCTAGAAAGCCCACCTGCACTGCGTCCCCCTTCCCACGGCTGTTTTCACACACAGGTGTTCCTGTCCGTGTCCCAGGCCAACCCTGATCTGAGCTACGCATGCCCTCCCTCTGCGTTCCAGGACCACACGCTATCCATCAGTTCTCCTTCTCTATGGGACCCCTCCCATCGGCATCTGCACAGGCTCTAAACACTCCCAAGCTTTTTAAAAAAGGTACTTCTCCTTCCCCACTCATAACCCACCTGACACAAAGCCGCTGGCACTCATCACACACCTGCGCTGACCCCCTCCCATCTCCCCAGCTCACCCAGACCCTCCGTCCAGCCTCAGCCTGCGGAGACCCGGCCGGCGCCCCCTGCACCCCACCCAGACTGCTCTCTACATCTGCAAGGTTATTGACGATAACAATAACCTTCGGCAAATTCAATGACTGCTTTTCAGCCTTACTCGATCTTGATCTCTCAGCAACATTTAAAATCACTTAATACTCCATCTGTCTGTTTTTCTAATCTTTTTTTCTGCCCCACCTCTGACTGCTCTTTACCTGCCCCATGCAGCTTTCCCCCTGCCCATTGCATAAATGTTCATCTGTAAATCAGGCCCTGCTTGATTCTCACCCTGCAGGCCTTTTCAATGCATAACGTCTTCAGGGATCATCTACGCGATGAAGATTCCTCCATCTCTCTCCCCCTAGGCTCTGTCTCCTGACCCCGAGACACACATAACCAGTTACTTTTGCATATCTTTCAGGAGATTATCCCCAAATTCCGTAAGACCTAAACTGAACTAACTGTTCTCCCACCCTACTCCTCCTGTACTTCGCACAGTAAACAGCACCACCGTCTCCCCTGTCGCACAAGTCGGAAATCTGGGCACATACCCTCCTCATTCCTGCCCTCTCCCTCGCCTTTATATCATCAGCCAAATCCCTGAGGCTCGTCATGTGGACCTTCTAAGGCAGAGCGTCTCAGAGTGTGGTCCCGGACCACCATCAGCAGCATCACTTGGGAACCCAGCTCAGACCTCCTCAGAACCTCTGGGGCAGGCCCAGCAATTGTGCTCACAAGTCCTCCAGGTGATTCCAATGCCCGCTCGTGCTGGGAGAACCACTAATCTACCAGTATCATCAGAACTGCCCCTTCTTCATCCCCAGCACCATGTCTATAGCTAAGGGCAGCACCTCCACTCCCCTGGATTCCCACTTCAACTTCCTCAGAATCTTCCAGCCTCCAAGTCAGACCCACAGAATACCCCTCGGTCCAGACTCCACAGCACCCAGAATGCCCTCTCCTCTGCCTAAACCCTCCAGTGGTTCCCCACTGCTCCCGGGATTGAGTTCCAATTCCTAAACCCGTCTTCCAGAAGCCTCCATCCAGGGCTCTGGGTACCACCCAGAATCTTCTCTGCAGATGCCCCGCCCCCATGCCCGCCCCTCACACTGGACACTGTGCTCCAGCCGCAATGACCACGCGGAACTCAAGTCTTCTGTCCCCACAAAACACTGTGCATTGCACCTGCCCACCTGGCAGCCCCTTGGACAGTGAGTGACACAGCACAGGGAGAGGAGCTGCATTTTTCATGAAAAAAGTCAGTAACTATTATGTGACTGGCTGGTGACCACACACGGTTAGAGACGGAAAGAAAAGCCACACTACACAATACATTTACATTTTACGTTTTACCTAAGTATAGACCAGGGGCCAGCAAACTGCAGCCGCTGCCATGTTTGTAAATGAAGTCTTCTTAGGAAGTAACAGCCACGCTTATTCACTGCACATTGTCCGCGGCGGCTCTCACAGGACGACAGCAGAGCTGGGTACTGAGACAGAGGCTGTAAAACAGTTACTAAAGCCTAAGATATCTTCTCTCTGGCCAACGTTAAGAAACTGTGCCAACCCCTCATCTAGACAATAAAGTAATGGAAAGGAAATAAATTATCTTTCAGATTTCCAAAGGCTAGTAAAAATCTGGAGGAAAAGCCCTCTAAGCTCCTGGTTGGCTGGTGTCCTCTGGGTCCAAGGGCCCTTCAGGTTCTGCACTCCTCCTGGCTCTTGAGACGGGAGAAGGAGGCCACCAAAATGCGAGTCACATCCACAGAACTAATTACTACTCAGTGCACATCCACGAGAAAGAGAAGAAAATCACAACAGAAAAGTTGGGCTGAGTCACCCATTTTAATAAAAGTCCATCATATAAACTCAAAATGGATTCTGCGTCACCCACACTGTTTGCCAAAGAAGTGATAAGAGCACCAGTTGTGAAAGCAAATCAGGCATCCGAAATAGCATAATCCTTAAATGAGAAAAACAAACCACAGAGAAGAAAGTATGTCATTAACTTAAAAAGGGTGACTGCCACTAATGAGTTTTTAAAAGCTGATTTTTCTAAACATCAACGAACTTCATGGCTGGAGATTATTATTCTGAAATCCATAAAAGTCCTGGCAGCATTTACACCGTGGTGAGGGAAGAGCAATCAGTAGCATCACTACTTTTGCAACAATACTCTCCAACTGAGCATAACTGGGGGGTGGGGGTGGGGGGAGAATCTCCTGTCGGCCTTCTGACATGGAATACGCAAAAAGCAGCACATGGTAGAAATTTACTAAACCACATACCAAGTCAAAAAAATAAAATAATCTCAAAATACATGTGCTTCAATTCATATGCATGAAAGCTTGGATACTGATGACTACATACAACCATACAATGATGGAGTCCAGAGAAATAACTTTCAAAACATGTATTAAAACCCTTCTCCTTCACACTGAACCATATGACTGACTACAAACCTGGGGGATGTAACCTGACCCACCACACAATCAAGCCTGTGCTAAAGAAAGGTTACTAACACAACTATTGAAAAACCATGCAAGTGTACAGCCAGCAAAGAGAGAAACCAACTCGGAACTTCTTGACACAATCTACTTATCATATTCTTTAGGAAATAAACTACTTTTTAACTAAAAATAAAGTTGGATGAAAAAAATGCCCTTTGAAGAAAACTAAGAATAGTAAGCAGATTTCTTCCTGTTTACATTTATTGACAGTTCCCTTCAATAATTTTACCCTACAAGAATTATTCAGCCAAGAAAATTAAGTGTATTCCACATGGTAGAGTCCTTGAGAGAGAAGAACAATGTTGTGTATAAATAACCTCTAGCCCTTGGGTCCCTCCGTCTCAGGAATTCTGAGTAAAGCAGAGGTCCTTGTAGACAGCGGTACTTGCATTCTTTCAGGCCATATTATCTACAAAGTATGCTGGACACACACACAACAGAGTGAGTGAAAGTGACCACGAGAGGATTTCAGTCTGAAATAGAACTGGGGGAGGGGATGGAGACTCTCACGCACATGCCCCCAGGAAACAAACTGAGGAACCAAGAGACTGATTTCCCCTAAGTGCCTGGTTTACAGAAGACGGAAACCTGTCTCCTGACCAGTGAACACCTGCCAAGAGTCCCTCCCCATCTTCAAGTCAATGAACTCACTGCCTGGACTCTGGCTGGATGCCCCGTTTTCACTCCTTGTCCATAAACAGAGCTGCCCCGAGCCTTCAACCAACTTCCTGAATTGCAATTCCTCTGCTACTCCCCAATAAACTCAATTTCTGGTCATTTGAGGTTGCCTCAGTTTACCTCCTTTATTTAGGTTGACACTACAAATAAGTAACTGATGTGCCAGTATTTGCATGTGACACTTCCCCCGAAAGCATGTGGTCACTATGAAGTGGCCATGAACACACCACCAAGTGGGTGTGATGGCCTCACCTTCACAAACTGCCAGGTGTCTGACTCACAGCTTTTCCCACTCTCTCCAGAAAAATGTGCAGCGGGAGGGTTGGGGGAAGAAGGTGGGAATTACACCAGTAAAATCAAGAGTAGCAAGTAGATTAAGAAAGAAGAATGACGATAAACCCTGAAGCAGAAATCCAATAGAGAGTCGGTTCCCAAGACAAGCAATTCCTAAGCAAATCCACATTCCATCCCATCCTCTACCTCTTTCCCTCCAAGTTCATGAGATTATGAAATATAGGAAACTCCTGATCATTCAAACAATCCACTTAATAGATCCTCCAGGTCTTCCTTTCCTCAGTCACCACGGCTTTCCTTCCAGCCTCCTCTTCATGAAATCAGGGCGTATTTAATGAATGGCTATGCTGGATTCTTTGATAGAAACTTGAAAGATAATAAAAACAGTCATCTCTAGTATTTACTTCACACTTATCACATGCCAGGTAGTGCGCTAAATGCTTTAACAATTAGTCTCATTTAATCTTCAAAATAACCCCCAATAGGTACTATTCTTATACATGAAAATTTTTAATCTGTGACCTTGGGTAACTGCCCCAACGTCTTCAGTAAGTTGAGGAGATGGGCAGGAATCCACAGTCTAGGACTGGAGTCTGCTCTGACCACTCTGGGGACACCAGATCCCTGCGTTCATCGTAGATCTCTGTTTCTACGGTAAATACCGGGATGCAGCACTGCACCATCACGAGGGCACCTCCACGGAAGATTTAATATGCACTGGGGCATGCAGGGTATGTAGCCTATAATGACACAGGTTAGGTCCTTTGAGAGAGAAAAATGCAGACTTTGCTGGTGAAGGAAGGTGTCTGAGGAGTGACATCTAACTCTGAAGAGCATCCTCTGACAGACAGTATAACTGAACTAGAAGTAACAGTTCAGAAGCAGAAGCGGAAGCCTTCACCCAGCCCCAGGGACAGTCCAGGAAACGAACAGCACTTCAGCAGGTGAAGGGCAGGGTGTGGAGGAACAGAACGGGAGGTGGGTCACGAGCTGGAGAAGGAGGCAGGTCATGGAGATCCAAGGAATGTGGGCTTCATCCTGACAGAAAAACCACTAAAAAGGCTTTACGTAGGAATATGATGCAGTCAAATGTCTTCACGGGGTTCCTCAACTGCTGGCATTGGTACTGGACACTCTCTGTTGGGGGAGGGGTCCTGTAAAGTACTGGACAGCATCCCTGGTCTCCACCATTACATGCCAGCTGCACTCCTCCCCCACTGCGGCGACCAAATGTCCTCAGACATTGCCAATCCCACCCTGGAAGGACTGTGGCCCTGAACTGAGAAGCACCGGCTGAAGCGAGGAGCGGGAATAAGGACCCAAGATGGTAACTGACAAGACGGATGTGAAAGCCAAGCAAGTGACAGCCGAGCTGAAAGGTGACTTTCCTGATTCCTCTCATACAACGTGGCCGCACCACCTAGGCCGCCAGAATCATCTAGAGAATGTTCCAGACCCACCTTGTGCAAACTCCTCTCCACCTCTGAATCCCCTTTCACCTGGCAGTGTCATCATCAACCCCCTCAGTGAGGACCCTGGCTGGCCTCCTCGGCCCCGCCTACCTCCCGCGGCCCCGCCTACCTCTCGAGGCCCCGCCTTCCTCCCACGCCCGCGACCCCGCGTCTGCTTCTCAGAACGTCCTCCACCATTCAGGGGGCGTCCACTCTCAGCCGACAGCTCAGTTCTAATCACTCCACAGACTGGACTTCGGAATCAGGAGACCAGCTCCGCCCCCCAGATTTTAAACGATATCCTCCAGCCAAGCCTCCCGTGAATCCATTCCGTCTACTCTCTCTACACCTGCACCTCACTGTCCCTGAGAACTTCATCCCAATGTACTTCTCTCCACCGTATCATAACTTACGAGATTCATACGCTTACCTTTTTAGCATATAACTCATGGCCTATGCCAGTAACCCCAGTTCCTCTGTCCTCCAAGAACTGCCACCACAATGTCCCAAAGAGTCGCGAATTCTAGATGTCCAAAAGAAAATGACCATCTTGCCTGAAATCTGTTCTCGCTTTCATATTCTGACGCTTCGTAGAGAATCACCATCCACCCAGAGATGTGACTCAGAAACCAAGGAAATCATCCAATCAAACGTCGAGTCCTGACAACTGTAAATCCTGAATATTCCCCATATCTGTCTTTCCTTCCCCACTGCCCCTGTTTCAGTTTAGGCACTTTTACCGACCACCCAGACACTAATTTTAAATTTCTTCAATCCATTCTCCGTTCTGCCACCAGAATAATTTTTTTTTTTTTATAAATGCCAATCTGTTCATGGTATAACTACGCAAAATTATTTAAAAGCACCACCAGGATGACACAAATCTCCTTGTTTACACGTCTGGCCTCCTTGCCATCCATCGGTCTCCCAGTTTACAATCCAGAACCACCTGTACTCCATGGTCACCTGCATCTGCATGCCGAGCACACACACTCCTTTTACAGCCGGTCCCTGCAGTCAACTCCCCGTGGACTCTCAGGTCCTGCCTCCAATACTATCTCCCGAGCTACAAGGAGACTCAGTCAACCCTCCCCTTTTGCTCCCCTACTGTGCATGGCTCCACTGGGACCCCAAATACTATAACACTGCATACATCGAACACTTACTGTACACTCCATACTGTGAAAAATGTTTTACTTGTATTCATGCTTTCTTCTTACTCAGAAACTACGGTTACCCCTCATTTTACAGAAAAAACAAACTTTGAGAAATTAAGCCACTTACCTTAGTCTGCCCAGTAAAGTGGAAAATCCAGGGCTCAAATCCAGGACGGTCTGACTAGAGCCTACTTCAACCAAGCGGCGGCGGCGGGCGGGTCTGGGGCCGGGCGGGCGGGGGTCGGTCCAGGCCCAGCAGGGCCCCGGCGTGGGGAGGGGGAGGGCGCAGCTGCTGCAGCTCCTGGACGCGGATCGCCTGCTGGACGTCCGAGAGCAGGTCCTCCTGCCCCGCGGCCTCACGGGAGCCGCCGGCACCTCTGCCCTTGGACAGGGTCTTCCGGATGCGCAGACTGGAAAAGACCAAGGCCCTGGGGTCCAACCGGCTCTTCTTCCTGCCCGGCTCCTCCCCGCCAGGCCTTCCCCGTGCAGGCCCGGCCCTTCTCGCCCCCGCCTGCCTTCTTTGCGCCTCGGCCTCGCGGGGGCTTCGTGCGGGGCATCGCCACGCTCCTCTTCGGCTTCGCGTCCTGGTTCCCCACGCTTCCGCCACCGCCGCCGCCCCGGGCGCTCAGACCACGCCGGCCCCTCGGCCGGGCCGCGCTGTGCTCCCGGGGAGGGGAGTGGGGGGCAGGCGAGACGGGGAGGAGGAAGGCCGGCCGCGCACCTGCAGCGCTTCGCACAACTCGCCGCGGCTGCGCCCGCCCGCGCAGACCCAACGCGCTCACGCAGCGCCGCCAATGGCCGCGCAGGACGTCCAAGGCCCCACCCCCTACCGGCCCCTCGGCCCACGGGCCCGTCTGCGCCCCCGGGCCTAGGTCTGGGGACCTTAATCTCCATTCCGGGAATCCAATGTCTGGTCCCCGCCAGAGAGCTTGGCAGCTGGAATATAAATGCCGAGCAAAACAGAAAAAATGTAAAGGGGAAAAAGGGAAGCCAAATTCCAGTTTAGAGGTGTGAAAATATCAAGGCCACATACACTACCCCCTCCCGCCTGCCTGCGGAAGCATGGCTCTTTAAAAAATATTGGTTGAATGGATTGGTCTTTTCTTCAATAATTGATCATCTTAAACACTGTTAACGTGCTTGACCTATGGTTTAGGAAAGGTTGCTACACGTAATGTTGCTTCTATGTTCATGCAGACCTTGCATCTCCATGAGAGAACATTAGCGGTCATTTCAAAATTTCATTTTTCAAACTTTCTTTGACAAAATGGCGAGGGGGGGTCAGAAAATACTAAGAGGTTAGACTTGATTAAAATGCTAATTTCAGGGACTTCCCTGGGGGTCCAGTGGTAAAAAATCCTCCTTGCAATGCAGGGGATGCGGGTTCCATCCCTGGTCAGGGAACTAAGATCCCACATGCCTCCCGGCAACTAAACCCGCGTTCCACAGCTACTGAGCTCCGTGAGCCTCAACTGGAGCCCGTGTGCAACAAACTACAGAGCCCACGTGCCCTGGAGCCTACGTGCTACAACTAGAGAGAAGAGAAGCCCAAACTCCACAACTAGAGAGATGCCGTGGGCCACAAAGAAGATCCTGCGTGCCTCAACTAAGACCCGATGCAGCCAAAAATAGACAAGGAAGGAAGAAAGGAAAAGAAAGGGGGAGGGAAAGAAGGAAAGGAAGAAAGAGAAAGAAAATGGTGGGGGAAAGGCCATATTACCAAATTATTCTGGTCTGCGCGCGGGTTGGAAGAAGAATTTCCAAACAGGAAGTATTTTAGGAGAGAGTGAGTTTATTGAGAAAAAAGAGCAGAGTTAGTGAGGGGCGCTGCAAATACAGCAGGCGGACTTCCCGATAGACCTGGGAGAGCCGACCCCCTTTGTGGGCTAGTAGCCAACTTTTATAGCCTCAAGACAAAGAAAATTCCTGCTCTCAGGTTGGCATTAGGTGATTGGTCAGGATGCTACAAGGTTGCTACATGGTGAATATTTTACCTAGTATGGAGTGGGGGAGGGGTGTCCCGTTTAGGTCAGGAGAGCCCATGGCAACAGTTGCCATGGGCGCTCAGTTAATTCCAGAGTTTTTGTCCTGTGCCCTAGATATAGGGCTCCACACAAATTTTAAAAAATAATAAATAAAATAAAATGCTGAACTCTGAATTTCTATGCTTTTACCAAATAAAACAAACAGCATTTATATTCAAAAAGGGTGCATATATTTAAGTCCCAGGAGGTCAAACTCATCAATATTAAACATGTCTAAGAATTCCCAACGTGAAAGGCCTCTAGGGAGTGTGTCCAGATATTTGGCTTTGCAAAATGTATTTCCTAATTTAACTGCATTGTGGCTGGAGAACATACTTTTTGTATTTCTATCCTTTTTATGAGTTTTAGGGCCCAGCATATGCACGATCCTGGAGAATGTTCCATGTGTCCTTGAATGCATTTCCTTTAATATCTTAGATTCCGTTGTGGAAGCTCCCACCTGGACTACAAATGATCTATTGCAGTAAGTAACCACTTAACCTCTGTTGCCATCTCTGTTCTCACGAAATCCAGGCTAACTCTCCGGTACAAACCGTGTGTGTCCAGGAGACATTGAATTTTCTTTCTGGGCCAAACAATATACAGGATAGCCCATTGGGTAAATTCATATCATGAGAATCTGCAGTGGCATTCCAAAACTAACTTTCCAAGACCTGTTCATCTGTGAACCAAAGGAGGTAAAATACTGCCTTTATGTGTATTATACTTATTCCATAATCTGGAAATTTTCACTAAGTATGTCGATGTCTGACAAATTAATGCTTGACTACATTCTTTATCTGGTGGAAAGTTCAAAGTTCTAGAATCTAAAGAAAGATCCAACCTGGACCCCAAGACCGCCAGCAGCAAGAAGACCTCATGCTGTGACCCTCAAGGGGGGGCATTTTCTGTTTCCTATACGGGAAAGTACTTCCCTGAGTGACACCAGGTGAGGAAAGACACTTTGAAGGCAAAAAAGACACTGGCAGTTTCCACAGAATCAAGTTTGTGAGTTAAAACGTTTGTGGAGATTTACACAGACACCTTGTTAGTAACATTGTGTTGGCCTCTGCATGAAGATTCATGGATCCTCTACCCTTTTAGGTTTTGCTCAAGACCATCTCTCAGAACAGAGGTGCTTCTGCAGCACAGGTGCAGTCAAGTTTTTTCAAACCCTTCTGCTGTTAATCACCAACCATAATAAACTTTGTTTATTTGTTTTGCTGACTTAAAAAAAAAAAAGACCCAGCATCAATTTTACACTGGTGGCCACATCTCAGTTCAGACCGGCCGCACTCACTTGTATGGCAGCCTCGTATAGTGAATGGCTGCTCTCTCTGGACAATAAGACCTTACCTTTGATTTCTTGGAGCTTCTGGAGCAGCGCTTAGAATCTGCAAAGGCTGATCCAAACTGTGTTACTGAGTTGTTCAAAACAGTATTATGTATTTGGATGGATTTAAAATGACATGTAGGTATTAAAGCTCTTTGTGTTTTCACATGTAAGCATAACATCTCTTACTCACCACACTGTGGGAAAAAAAATTGCCATCTTTTTTTAACCATTTAGTTTATTAAGGATTTCTTGCCATCATGACAGTAAAGAATTCACAGAACATGAAGGACCCTGGGAAGAGATTCCAGTATAAATATGGACATGGAAACAAACAGAACAAAGAGTATTGCTCATCAGCCCCTTTTACAAGGGTTAATTCGCAATCTACTGCACAAAGTGTGCCCTGAGGGGAAAGGAGGATGAAAAAGCAGGAAGCACCCTGTGCCTTTGGATATATGGGCCCCTAGGTAGTGAAGATGCATGTCCAAGGAAGAATTTCAATGGTCCCAGATTCCAGCATCTTCCCATACATAGAAAAGCACTAAAATCATTAACTTGAGATATTTGTGATCAGTCAAGCCAATGTTTTACCAGTGCTTGACTACATGTACTTCCTCTCTAAAAAAATTCGCATATAAACTAGCCTCTCCCCCACCTCTTCTGAGAAGCTCCTCAGAGTATCTGATGGGCTCCTCCTGGGCCACAGTCCTTAGTAAGTTCTCTGAATAAAACTGAAACTCACTGCTCTTACACTCTGTGTTTTTTTTCAGTCAACAGACAGAAAAGAGGAAACTCTATTCCAGAGAGCACTCCAGTTTTGGTAATCTTTTCTCTGCCTAACTACTAAAATAAGAGCTACCTACAAAAATTAGGCCAAGCACATGAATTTTCATTAAGCCAAGACTCCACAAATAGCATGCATACACATATTTTCCCTAATAAACATTGGTTTGTCCAGTCCAGAAGATGATCTTAATGTTGATTTGTCACACTGCTCCCTAAAATCTTCACTATATATATATATATATATATTTTTTTTTTTTTTAAGATGCTTTTACATCGAATTATAAGGGTCAGCATTTTGTGTTAGAATGTAAGAGATAAGTTGGTTAACTATCACAATATGGGAAAAGGCCAAAAAGAGTGAAAAAGAGAAAATAAATGTTTTGGTTTAGGGGCAATGGCTTGCCTGCTCATTACAAAACCTTTGCACTTCCACACAGAAATTAAGGGCACTTGTTCTGATAAGAAATGAATCTAAAGCAAGTTTGAAACTCACATCTCCTTCCAGCAGATCCTTCTTCCAGAGAACTGCGCTCAGGTAATTTACATTCACAGGAAATGGCTACTTGCCAATTTTTTTTTTTTTTTTTTTTTTGCAACACAAAGTAGTGGTTTCTGAGGCGCTTTGCCTCAGCTTCCTTTTCCTCAGGGGAGCAGATAAATGCTGGCGGGAGACTGGATTCCTTTCACCTGTGTTGGAGCTTCAGCTGTGCAAACGTGACCTCAGTGTACTCCCTGGGGAAGGGGAAAATTTTACCCTTGACAGCATAACTAGCTTTTCTTGTAATAGTATAGATACGACTGTCACCAGAGTTTCAGGGCAAAGTGACTGCATTACTTGCTTCCTGGGAATTAATTTATGAGTATCTACCTCAACACTAAACCCTTCCTACCTCAGAGATTAGAGAGGCAGGAAAAGAAAAGATTGGGAAGTCTGCCTTTCCTTGCCCGCGATGCTACATTTAAGACCGCTAGAGCTCTTCCGTGCATTCGTCTCATCTTGTCTTCTAGAAGCTTATTAGCCTGGAAAACATTTTCTAGGCATTTTCTTCCTCAGTCCCACTTCATTTAAGGCGGATGCACACACAGGATTAAAAATGACAACAAAAATTCAAATAGCAGTTGAAGAGTTGAGTGGTTCCTTTCACGATTTACAATGTCCCTTGTTGGGACTCTGTGGGGTTGTTGAATCTGAGGAGCCCGGGGAGGAAGGCCAGGGTATGCCAGCTTGTCCCCATCAATAGCTTTACTGGCCTCAGGCGATGTTGGATGGAGCGCATCCTCCCGAGCCAAGCTCAGCTGCGGATGGAAGCCAGGGGAGTGCTGCTCGGCTTCCGTGTACCTCCCAGGCTGCCGGTCTCCAAAATGGATCAACTCCGAAAAGCGGCAACTCCTTCCAACTCCTTGCCAAGCGGCAAGTGTGGAAGGCATCGCTTGAAGCCTGACCTGTCTGTCTTACTGCTGATTTTTTTTTTTTAAACAGACTTTCTCCCTGTGCTCAGGGAATTTACAGTGTAACGGGTGAGGCGAGACAGTCACCGAGCAAGCCAAGAAAGCACATGATTACAAATCGTGAACGCCTGCAGATTTGGAAGTTAAGAACAGGTTCTTTGTCTAAGAATGGGAGGTCTTGGGCTTCCCTGGTGGTGCAGTGGTTGAGAATCTGCCTGCCAATGCAGGGGACACAGGTTCAAGCCCTGGTCTGGGAAGATCCCACGTGCCGCGGAGCAACTAGGCCCGTGAGCCACAACTACTGAGCCTGCGCGTCTGGAGCCTGTGCTCCGCAACAAGAGAGGCCGCGATAGTGAGAGGCCCGCGCACCGCGATGAAGAATGGCCCCCACTTGCCGCAACTAGAGAAAGCCCTCGCACAGAAACGAAGACCCAACACAACCAAAAATAAATAAATAAATAAGCAAAAACAAAAAAGAATGGGAGGTCTTTGTCTAAAGTGGGAGGTCAGGGAAGGCCTCTGCAAAGGCCTGGTTCGCATGATGAGAGATGGCGGTGAAGAAGATTCAGGCAGGCAAAACGTATGAGAAAAGTATTCGGGCAGAGGAAAGAGTGTGAATCAGGGTGAGGAAGCCAAGTAGTTTACTTGTAAAAGGAACTGGTGAGGTGGTTCCGTGCCTCAGAATCTACGCCCCTACTTTCATCACATCTGAGCTCCTAGGAAGTGTCTTAACATTTTTTATTTCCACTTAGCACCTATCTTCAATATAACAGAATGGCGTATTAATTATTTAACATTGTTTGAGAACTATCTGATCCTTGCAATTATTTATGTAGCTGGGGTATGAGGCAAGTGACGGCATGAAATGAGGGAGCAAAGGTCAGTGGACCCACCTGGGGGGCACCTGCAAACTGACCCCCTCAACCCCCAAGATTCTGATAGGTATCTAGTCTTCTGTGTGAGAAACGATTTTCGTTCCGCTCTCCTTGCTCCATATAACCATCAGGCAATAGAATTACTCCTGCCCATGTGTTTGCATAACTTACTTAAATAAACATGCATAATATTTATTTTTAACATATACTGCTGCAGTTTCCCTGATTATTTCTATAAGAATGTATCCAGAAAAAAAATTAAGGCTCCAAATAAATCTTTCAGGGAGAAAAGTGGATTGCTACAAATAGGCCAGGAACAGGTGAGAGTGTGACTTGCTCACACAGGAGCCGGGATGCTTGGAGACTAGGAAGCCCTTCTGGAGAAATGATCTGGGGGAGCATGGTAAGGAGATTTATGAATGTTCGTGGGAGGCTATTCTGAACATAAAGGGCAATAAAAAACAAGGGGTGGATTTTGTGGAGTGGGCGAGGGAGACAAAGCACACAGTCAGAGAATGGGCTTGGGCAGAGCAGTGCGTGAGCCACATGTAGGAGGCTGGCGGGCCAGAAGTGCACACAGATGCCACACGAGTCAGGTCTGCGTGAAGCTGGGAAGGCCGAGAAAAGGGAATGGATAGGAATGTAGCAAACAAGGGCAGAACTGTCAGAGCGGGTGATGTGTGGCTGGAGAGGAAGGGGCAGATGCATGAAAGTGAAGCGTGCACAGTGATTTTGTAAGATCGATGCTGTATGTTCTTTTTTTAAAAAAATTATTTATTTTTGGCTGCGTTGAGTCTTCATTGCTGCACGCGGGCTTTCTCTAGTTGCGGCGAGCGGGGGCTACTCTTCGTTGCCGTGTGCGGGCTTCTCATTGCAGTGGCTTCTCTTGTTGCAGAGCACGGGCTCTAGGCGCGGGCTTCAGTAGTTGTGGTGTGCAGGCTCAGTAGTTGTGGCTCACGGGCTTAGTTGCTCCGCGGCATGTGGGATCTTCCCGGACCAGGGATCGAACCCGTGTCCCCTGCATTGGCAGGCGGATTCTTAACCACTGCACCACCAGGGAAGCCCCGATGCTGTCTGTTCTTTAGAGAAAGTAGCTATAAGTGTTCAAGAAGGGCAATCAACTAATTTTTCATGCTGAAGGAAAACCACAAAGTTCACAAATGAGAAACAAAATGATTAATTTTTAACGCCATTGATAGGTTGGATGAGATTGAGGGCATTACTAAAGTCCAAAATCAAACCATATCAAAGGGAAAGAGAATTGCATCCTGATAATTAGGGGAAGTATGGGTCCATATACCAAATAATAATTCTGGAGTATGTAAAATTTATTAATTGGACTGACCCTGTTAAAATTATAATTATTGTGCATATGTGTGCAGTTCATATCTAGGTTTATAAAAAACAGCATAAGAATATTAAATACACTTTGCTGAATGCATTCTCCTAATAGGGTATAGTGTAAATTAGCACTCTTCATAGCCCCGACTCAAGGATCATATACAGATATGAGTGAATAAGCAGAGAAGTAAATATTAGCTTCTTCCACCAATTTATTTTCTTCTGAGCCTTAAAATACTGAATACATTTTATTTTTCTACTATGCTTTATAAGGAAATTAGTTTCAGAGCCTTAGGGATTGAAAACAAAATTGACTTAGAACTATTTTATTCTGGAAAATATACATTGTAATTTATAAAAGGAATATCGTGGGGTTTTTTTGTTTTTAGTTTTTACCATGTTGCAAAAGCTTACATTCAGCTGATAGCGCTTGACTGTCATTTTTGGGCTTCATAGTATGCTGATAATTTTGGCAAAATTCATGGGAACTGTCCAAATGAGACAGACTTTAAAATTACAGACAGAGGGCACTGTGAATTCTTGAAGCACTTTTTGAAAGGGAGCTAAATGTTTTAAAACCCTTCGGTTAGCTCTTCTCACAGCAGACCCAGATGCTGAGGTGAACTCCTGGTTAATGACCTTGTTCAAGGTCACTGAATAAATCAGTTTCAGTCCTAGGGCTAGACTTCTAACTTCAGAGTCCTTCTGTGTAGCCTGTCTCCTGAGCTGAGTTGCCATGAATAGACTGGTTAAATACTTAGGGTTTTCAGATCTGGTTTAAAAATTCAGTGTGATTAAACCATGAAAATATAACACATGTTCAATTTATGTACTTTGCTGCATTGTTTAGTTTTGAGTAAAAATCTAGATGCCCTCAGATCCACACAAATCCAGTTTTAGAAATGCTTTGTTTTGGGAATTACCTGGCTGTCTAGTGGTTAGAACTCTGTGCTTCCACTGCAGGGGGCCTGGTTCATTCCCTGGTCAGGGAACTAGGATCCCTCATGCCATGAGGCATGACACCCCGCCCCCCCAAAAAAGCAATACCAACATTGAAAAATTAGAAGTTTCGTGTAGCTGGTTTTCTGGCTTGTTTTTTAAATTTTAAAGCTCTGATATAATGTATAGTATAGTGAACATAGACAACAATATTGTATTATAATCAGCAAAGTTTCTAAGAGACTAGAACTTAATGAATAATCAACCACTAATAAAAAACGATAGTTATGTAACCTGATAGAGGTGCTAATTATTGCTACGACAGTCATGCTACCATATAAAATGGATCAAATTGACATGTTGTACATGTTAAATTTACACAATGTTATATGCCAAGTATATTTTAATGAAAATTTTCTTAAAGAGCTGAGGACATTGACCTATATTCTCAAATGATAAAAATTCCCTGGAGCTGGGGAGCGCGGCCCCCTTCAGATGGCATAGTTCATCCCCACCTTCACATGGCTTCTTCATTCATTACATGATGAGCCTGGCCCTGCAGACACGTGAATTAGGGAACCTTGCTGTGGAGAGGGTCTAGTCACGTCAACAGATTAGAAAATTCAATATTTTCAAGGCCATTTTCCTGTACTGCCAGAGTCTTTACAAGGGATTGTCCTTCCATTTCATCTTTCTTACCATCTTATCTTTCTCTGCTCCCTACCATCATCCTCCTGTTTCCATTCCAAAATACTAGTCTTTCCCTGACTATAAAGTACACTATTCTCTACATAAAATACTCAGTGTGCCCTAAATACAATGTGTACATGTGGATATTCATGATTTTATATATACTACTTATTTACCTTGCCCATAGGGCATTCTCCAGGACAACTTTCTACATACTTTCCTGTCAGTTCTAACATCACTTTTTTTATTGAGGTGTAGTTGATTTACAGTGTTTCAGGTGTACAGCAAAGTGATTCAGTAACATATATATATATATATATTCATTTTCAGATTCTTTTCTATTATAGATTACTACAAGATATTGAGTATAGTTCCCTGTGCTATACAGTCTGTCCTTGTTGTTTATTTTATATAGAGTAGTATCTACATGTTAATCCCAAACTCCTCATTTATTCCTCCCCCCACCACTTCCCCTTTGGTAACCATACGTTTGTTTTCTATGTCTGTGAGTCTGTTTCCGTTTTAAAAATAAGTTCATTTGTATCATATTTTAGATTCCCCATATGAGCAGTATTATATGGTATTTGTCTTTCTCTGTCTGACTCACTTCACTTAGTCTGATAATCTCTAGGCCCATCCATTGGCTGCAAATGGCATTATTTCGTTCTTTTTTAATGGCTGAGTAGTATTCCAGTGTCGCTTCTTAAGGGAGGACTTCTCAAATCAACCCACTTCCATCCTCTCTAGTGTTCCTTACTTCCGCCACTGGGGTCTTCACAGCAACTTGCCTTCTGGTAGTCTGGCTATTTATCTACCCAGCCCACCCCTCCCCCACCCCCCTCTCACACACCTCTCCCCCCTGCACTGTGTTATTTGCATCTGTGACCTCAGGATCTGCCTTTCTTCCCTACCTTCTTCCACTCCAGATGTCCTCTGACAGGAAACCCCCTCCCCTGCAAGATCGAGGCAAGCACTACTGCTAGCCTAGCACTGTGGTCTAGCCAGCTTGACTGACCAGGAAAGGGGAATTGGACATTTCCCTCTAAATTACTGGTTCAGGAACCCTTCCACATATTCTTGGCTACAGGGATAAGTTTGTTGTGATGTACCAATGCCTGACCTTGGGAAGTATGGCACAGAGTAAAGAAATACAAATTCCTAATGTGTGGAGTCCAATCCCCAAGCACAGAACGTAGATCTTCACAGGGAGGACACTCAGGGCTCTCCCAAGGGAAAGAGAGAGATGCCACTGATGGAACAGGGAGCGGGCCAGCGTGGAGAACCGTGAGGACCACGGGGTAGGGTCCCCACGGCGGGGGCAGTGCCATCATGGTTACGGGCTCAGGCTCGGTGTTGGTTTGTACGAAGTGGCCCGGATTCTTCCCAATGTTGTTTCCATTAAAGACTAAATTCTTCTCCAGAAATTGACTTTCAATATCGACCCGCGAGAAGACACTGGCCCCCCTGCCCCTGGTGGCTGCGGGACCTTGAGATGCTGTCTCCGGGCGAGCACGCAGGGGAGCTGGGAGGCGCCCCAGGGAGCTCAGGGCAGCTCACTTTGGCTGCTTGGAAGGAGGGAGCCCCTTTCCTGGGCACCAGACAGGTGGTCCACCGAGGAGTCAGCACTATGCATGGAGCTCCAGGGTCAGCTCTGCACACTCAGAGCCGCAGGCACAGGCTCATGTCCAGCTCCAGGGATGCCTGTGTCTGATGGCGTGAGCCCCAGGGCTGTTCCCCACCTCCGGCCAAGGGACACCCCACCCAATGGGAGTGTGAAAAAGGCTTTCTGGAGAATCATCTGAGTCTGAGGGAGTTGGGCCCTCAGCAGAGGGAACAGAGTGGGCAGAGGCGGGGAGCCCAGGGCAGCAGTGGGCTTGCAGGGAGGTCATATCAGCAGGTACGGCTAAGGAGTCCTTACCCGGGTCTCTTTTCCAGACCTGAATCATCTCAATGAATGTCTTAACAACTCCAGGAAGAAGGTAGAAACACTGTCCTTGTTTCCCTGATGAGGAACCGGAGCTGAAAGAAACTGCTGCCTTTTCTGCCCCACAGACTGGCAGAGGCAGGATATGAACTCAGTGTTCAGTAGACCCCTGCAGGGCCCACCTGACAAGCAGGCTGCAACCAGAAGCTGCAGGGGGACTTGTCAGCTCTGAGAATACAAGAACCTTTACTCTTGGTGCCCATAGAGAAACCTCCTTCTGCCCAGATATGGGCTGATCCTGGGACCAAGAGGGCACCCAGTGGCCAGGGTGGGCCACTCCTGGCCAAGAAACCTAGTCCCAGGCATAGGTGGTGACGTGGCCCCAGAGGTCAGTGAGTTCTCAAGGCCTGGGCATCCGATCTCTGGAAGCATCCAGGGAGGAGCAGTGTGGAAGGAGCACAGGGTCCAAAGACAGAGAGACTTCAGTCCAGTCCCTGCTCAGCCTCTTCTTAAATGCGTGATCTCAGCAAGGCTGTGAGCCTCAGTGGCCCCATCTCTAACATGGAGAAAGTAACCGGCACTGTTTAATGGGTTTTGGGAGAATTACTGGAGAAATGGCCTGTATAATTCTTGCCTGGTGCCTGGGGTACATTAAGAGCCAAATGGAAAGCAGTCATGTTGGTAACCCTTTATCCAATGTATCTGTTTTAATTTTTGTTGACTTGGTGTCACCTTTAAGAAATTGATGCCAAATCCAAAGTCATGAAGATTTGCTCCTATGTCGTCTTCTATGAGTTTTATAGTTTTAGCTCTAAAGTTTAGGCCTTTGATCCATTTTGGATGAGTATTTAAATTATATGTTAGGCAAGGGACCACCTTCATTCACACACTCATAATTTTATGTGTCTTCATGTGTAAGGAGGGGCATCTCCCGTCCAGTGCATTACCTTTAGTTGTTATTTGTAAGGAGTTTTCATTAGATTCCAAAGGGTTGAAGAATAAAAGGAAATTAAATCCTCCTTAAAGAAATTCTCTAAGGATATAAAACATGTCCTGAGGAAGACTTAACTGATGAAACGTTTGACGTGGGGCAGTGTGATTGTCACAAGCAGCCACGCACTGCCCTCTGGTGGTCATACGAGAAATGGCAGGAGTGCTCAGGGTTCCCTTGTTCTGTTGCAAAAAAAGGCGCATCTAAACTCAGACACCTTCACAGGGTTGCAAGTAGATCAAAACCAAATTTGTAAGATTCAATGTTTAGGCAGGATCTTCTAGTGGAAGTAATTTTTGTCTTGTTATTTCATACTATGAAAAAATAGGCTTCTGGCGCCCCTGAGTCAGGCACTGGGCTCCAGGACAGAAAATCAGTGCCTCCCCAGGACCCACAGGGGGTGTGGTGGGAGTGTTGGTAATACCTGGTCTGCATCACAGCTCTGTGTGTCTGGTTGAAAGAAAACAGAATATCAAACCAAAGCATATTTATGGAATCCTTCCCATTATATTAACACTAAAACATTTTTAAAAATTTGAAAACTATCATTCAATATATCTATACGTTAATCTAAACGAGATAGGATCATCCTATACTCCTAATTACCTTTTCACTTAATATTAGTACTTACCCATGTCATTAAAAGGTTTTGAAAATATGATTTTAATAGCTGCATAGTATTCCTTAATATCTTATATTTAAATTACATAAGTTTCTACACCATAGAAATATAGTGACAAAAAGTTTTAAATTTTAACCTAAAGCTTGCCTTTAAATTTATTTTAATGAGAATTCCTCTGAAGAGCTAAAATTCTTATGAAAAGTAAGTTATTTGGAATCCTTGTTCCTTTCATCTGTTATGCCTTATTATCATTTACTTCTAAGAATTCTTTCACTTTCCTGATATTTTTGCATTTAACTGTAATTTTTCACTGAGATAACATTTTATATTTGAATTTTAAGAATGTCAAGAAGGACTCTGATGTACATAGATGCAAAAATCCTCAACAGGATATTCGCAAACCAAATTCGAGAATACATTAAAAGAATCATACATCATGATCAAGTGGGATTTATTCTAGGGATGCAAGAATGATTTAATATCTGCAAATCAATCAATGTGATACACCACATAAACAAAACAAAGGATAAAAATCATATGATCATCTCCATAGATGCAGAAAAAGCTTTTGACAAAATGCAACATCTATATATGATATCAACTCTCAACAAAGTGGTTATTCATGGAATATACTAAAGGCCATATAAGACAAGCCCACAGCTAGCATCATACTCAGTGGTGAAAAGCTGAATGTTTTTCCTGAAAGATCAGGAATAACACAAGGATACCCACTCTCACCACTTTTATTCAACATAGTATTGGAAGTCCTACCCAGAAGAATAAGGCAAAAAAAGGAAATAAAAGGCATCCAAATTGGAACAGAACAAGTAAAACTGTCACTATTTGCATATGACATGATATTATATGAAACCCTAAAAACTCCACCAAAAAATAGCTATTAGAACTAATAAACAAATTCAGCAAGGTTGCAGGATATGAACTCAGTATACAAAAATCTGTTGCATTTCTCTGCACTAATAATAAATGATCAGAAAAAGAAATGAAGAAAACAGTCCCATTGACAACTGCATCAAAAAGAATAAAAGATCTTGAAATAAATTTAACTGAGGAGGTGAAAGACCTGTGCACTGAGTCATGGGGTCTGAGACATGGAGTCTGGGGCCATACAGCCTGGGTTCAAATCCCGACTCACTCACTGACCTGCTGAGTGACCCTGGGCAAATCACATAATGGCTCTGAGCCTCGTCTTTCTCAACTGGAAAATGGGCACAAAACCAGTGTCTCCTCACAGGGTTGTGAGGCTCCAAGGGAAGGCTTATCTAGACCAGGAGGTGGGAGGGCCTCCAGCAGCCTCTCCTGGTGTGAAACTGTCCTGGAACTGGGCCCTCCTGACACTGTGGGCGGGGATCAAGGGTGGAGCCTGGGAGCCAGATGGGGCTGGAGGAGGAGCAGGGCAGAAGAGCCAGGGGGCTGGACCAAGTGCTCGCTACTGGTTGTGGGTCAGGGAGGGGGAGGCCTCCTCCTTTCCAGACCTCAGACTGGGGCCTGGGCCGAGGGCCGGGGTGGGTGCATGATCAGAAGCCATAACTCCAAATCCCCGCAGCAAGGATGGAGCCTTCCTGGCGAGAACGTGTCTCTCTGGTCCAGCCTCAAGTGTGATGCGGTGCTGCTCCCAGAGTTCTCCATCTCCCTACAAGGCAAGGAGCTGGCAGGAGTGAGAGGGGGGAGTCTATTAAACCACAGTTGCCTTATTGTCAAAACGACACAAGGAGGGGTGAGGCAGGGGATGAGAAGCGGAAGCAGTGAGCACCTCTCAGGCCTTTAGGAGAAATGTGTCAGAAATGTCTCCACACCAGCTCAGCAGGGACCACAGGAGTGACACGAATGGAAAAGCAGGCAGTGGGGTCTAATCTCTCCACTGCCAGCCTCAGAGAACCAGGTCCCAATCCACTAGCCCTACTGTGCACAGCCAGACACCAAGAGGAAGAAACACAGACCCTGCCTTAGGAAGTCCCAGCCAGACCCCATGTTGGGGTCATGCAGCATGGTCACAGGGTCAAGATGGACTCAGCCCCTCCTCCATGCTCACATCCCCTGTCCTCACCAAAACATCCATGGGCTTTCTGGGGCACTTGTGCATACCAGAAATTGCAGTGGTAAAAGGAGGGGAGAAGACACAGTCAGGAGGCATGATTGTGGGGTGCTTTACAAATTACCAAAGACCTGAAGTCCTAATACTTAGGATTTGTAAAAAGGCTTCTTAACACGTAAATGGAGAAAGGAGGCCCATTTAGCAAATGGTGCTGAGACAATTTGGTATCCATATGGGAAAATAAAGCTGGATCACAAAACACCACCAAACCAATTACAGACACATTAAGAACCTACGTTTGAGGGCTTCCCTGGTGGTGCAGTGGTTAAGAATCCACCTGCCAATGCAGGTGACACAGGTTCGAGCCCTGGTCTGGGAAGATCCCACATGCCGTGGAGCAACTAAGCCCGTGCACCACAACTACCGAGCCTGCGCTCCAGAGCCTGCGAGCCACAACTACCGAAGCCCGCGTGCCATAACTCCTGAAGCCCATGCGCCTAGAGCCCGTGCTCCGCAACAAGAGAAGCCACCGCAATGAGAAGCCCGCTCACTGCAAGGAAGAGTAGCCCCGCTTATCACAACTAGAGAAAGCCCACGCGCAGCAACGAAGACCCAACGCAGCCAAAAATAAATAAATAAAATAAATAAATTAAAAAAAAAAAGAACCTACATTTGAAAGGGAAAACTACAAATTTTAGAACAATTTTTGATGAGGGAGTATCTTTTTTTTTTTTTAATTGAGGTATAGTTGATTTACAATGTTGTGTTAGTTTCAGGTGTACAGCACAGTGATTCAGTTATTCAGTGATTCAGTATCCGAGATGCTTCCTCAGAGTAAACTCATCCCTGCTCTCCGCGCATTGCACTGTCTCCCGTCCCGGACACAGGGTGACCCGCTCACATGTTTCCCGGAGGTCCCATGACCTCGACCTGGCCAATCAGCATGTTCCACCCTCCCTGGACACCGTGATTGGCTCAGGGCTGGGAGAGTGGCCAATCAGGGGCCATGGTGGGGCCTCGTGCTGGACTCCTGGGGAAGAGAAGCTCTATTTCTGTTGGGAGTGGAGGGGACGTGATGTCAGCCTGTGGCAGTTGGAGGGGACATCAGCCGTCAGCCTGTGGCAGTTGGTGGCTGTCTTGCTCCCATAAAGGCAGAGCCACCTGTGTGAGGATGACGCCAGTAAGCAGAGCCCAGAGGTCAGGAGAGATGGTTCCTGCTCACGTCCCTGAGCTCCAGGTTCAGCCCTGCCGGAAGCCAGCTGCCTATGGACTTAGTTACATAAGTCATTCTCTCCCATCTTGTTTGTTAGCCTGTTTGAGCCACTTTGGGTTTTCTGTCCGGCTGGCTAAGTGGAGAGCTGCAACTGTGTGAGTCTAGGCTAGCTTCAGGGAAGAACTTCCAGATAACACTGTGAGACTTCAGTCTGATCTGGAGATCCGAGTGGATTCAAGTGGTATCTCTTAGGGCCAGCCAGCTATTAATTATAGGATTATCCAAATTGGTCCTCACAGGATTAGTCCTGTTAAGGTAGCAACCGATGTCCCCGTTTAGAGGACAAGACTGGGGCTCAGAGAAGGGAGGTAACTGGGCTACAGTGAGGAAGTGTGGAGCCAGACAGAACCCCACATCCTGCTGCTTGAACTCTGGGAAGCCAGCCACATGGTGTGGCCTGTCCATGGGACGGGGCTAAGGCACCCAGCCCCATGCCAGGTACTGTGGGTGTCTGAGGCTTGGTAACTGGCACGTGGCCGCCTTGAGACTCACAAAAGCAATTCACACTGAAGGGAGGCGGGGAACCTTCCTTCCCCAGCCCCCCACGCCCTGCATCCCTTTCTCTGGTTTTGCTTGACAATTACAGAGTCATGCTCATGTGACCACATGGACAGTCCTCTGTTCACGGGCTGCCATCTGGAGCTGCTACAGGGGAGGCCAAGAGCCTTTGCCCCTGCCCTACCTGGGGACCTCTTCTTCCTTTAGGCCTTGGGGGGTCCTACTCCCCTCTTGCTCACCAGAGGACTTTTCCAGAATGTGCAGGGAACCTCACTCAGTTTGGAACAGGATGCATCCATCACTGTCCTTTCCACATCTCCCTTGAAACTCTGCTCCCATATTCCTTCTCCACATTGTGGCCCCCGTGGTGCCACAGGAGAGACCGAACTGACAATGAATCAGCAGCTCAGCATGGGAAGGCACCTGTGAGGTGAGATCTGACCTCTGGGAAGCTCTGTTTACAAGGGACCTCGCTCTTCATGCTGTAGAGGCTGTAGAAGCCCCCAGGGTCCAGAAGCAGTGCTTGGGCCAAAGTGACTCCACAGGCATTTTGATGGCCAGAGGCTTCTGGCCAAGGTGGGAGTGGGGTGAGGTCCCTGAGGTTCTGAAGGCCCACGGTGTGCAGGCTCAGGGTGCACAGAGAAGAGAAGGCAGAGGCCTGCCCCGGAGGTGTTCATAGGCCACATATGGGTATGCCAGACAGGCAGGCAGGGCACCATAGCGCCTGAGCTGCTTTCACGGGTGAAGGGTGTGGGGACAGAGGCAGAGACCCAAGTTTGCTGGGGAACTGGCTAAGGACAGAGAATTTTCAACTGAGACTTCAAGGCTGTGTCAGTTAGTTGTGTGTTTGGCTGAAGTGACAGAATCCCTACTGGGAGTGGCTTAAACTGCATAGGCATCTAACATTTAATGTTTAAAGACAATGTGAGAGATGGGAGGTCCAGAGGTGGCCTGGTGGCCCAACAGTGTCATCAGTGACTCAGATGCCACCCACCCCTCTACTCCACCATCGCTGGAATGTTGGTGTCACTCCCTCATGGATGCAGGGTGGCTGCCTCCACTCCAGCCATCACCTCTGCGTAGTTAACCCTCCATCCAGAAGCAAGGGGGCACCTTTTCCCTGGCTCATCTCTTTCTTTTCAGGAAGGAAAATCTCTCACAAAAGCCCCTGTAGACTTCCTCTAGTATCTCACTGGCCAGAACTGGGTCACGAGCCCTTGTCCTGACCAATCACTAGCCGGGAAGTGGTTGCCATGACAGAGTTGGACCAACCGTGATTCCTCCACATTGAGCATCCACAGGAAGAAGGCTGGGTGGGCTGGGCAGAGGCCCCTGGAGGAGCAGCCAACACCGTCCTGCCATAAAGGAGAAATGGTACGGGAGCTGAGGGCTGAAAGACAAGGGAACAGGAGAACAGGAGGAGCAGCACAGGCAGAGGTGCAAGGCATGACCTGGGGGCTCAGATCACCAGGGGTTCATTGCTGCAGGAACACAGCACAGGTGGGGAGGGTGGGCAGGGCCTCATATGACCTTTTACACCTGGAGCGGGGCAGGCCCTGGGCAACGGGGAGCTGCTGAGAGGCACTGAGCAAGACAGCGAGGGCAGGAGCAGATGGGAAATCGCGGTGTGTGGAGGCCCCTGTGCTTAGGAGCAGAGCAGAGCCATTCTGTGACGGGCAGTAATGTCGCTAACAGACTCCAGACGCCTCTCTTCAAACAGACGCTTGTAACTGACAAGAGAGAGTAAGCGTGGCCTTAACGAATGGGTTTGCGAGTGGCAGCTGCCTGTTTCTGGGTATTAGAGTGCACACACTCAGCCAGTTCTTAGACAGCCTTGCTATCACACCTGCTGCATCCACACCTCTCCTCTCCCACCTGCCCCTGCCTGGCCTCGGGGCCCGCACACCGCAGGGCCCCTGAAATACACAGGGCGCCCCCATGTCTGAGGACGAGAGTGACCAGGCTCCTGTTTACAGAGGAGAAAACAGAGGCTAGATGTGGGTGAGAGGCTCGCCAGTGACTTGGGGGGGGAAGGGCGTGGGATCCCAATCCATCATCCCCTTTATGACTTCAGAGTGGGGCGCCTCCCCACACCCCCGCCAGGATGCCTGCCAGGAGCCTGAGGGGCGGGGATAGAGGGGGACCGGGAGGGCTCTTCTCTACGCACGCAATGCTCATCCCTGCAGACGGCACACAGGGGACCCCACAGACGTGTCATTCCTTCCTTATGACCTGAGCCTCCAGTGCCTGGCATCAGGAGTGCCCTGACCCCTGGGGACCACAGACCATGGGAGCACACGTGGGCAGGTGCGCCATGACTGAGAGGATAGCAGGCCCAGGTAAGGCCCCCCAATGCCCAGACGATCACATCCCAGAATCGAGGGGGGCCCAGGGGTCAGGTGGCCAATTCCGGCCTTAAAGGGCAAATTGTTATCATTCAGGGCACTGATTTTTCTTTAAAATTAAATTACACATTTGCAATCCAATAGAAAGCCCCTTTCTCAGCAGCCTTGTAGCCCTCAGCCTGTCAGCTTTTATTTCTCTCTGGGACCAAGCTCTTAGCTTCACACTGAGTCCCATTATGGACATAAATAGTGTCCCTTTCATGTCCCTTCAGTATAAGAGGCCACCCCGAAACTTCTCCTCCTTTCCCCTTGTCAACACCTCCACAGAAGCTAGCGGGGCTCTTTTAATGCAGTTCTGCAGATTTGTGAGCTAAGGATTTAGAATAAGGAGGCGAAGAGGGGCTGCCGCACAGGAGGGCAGGGTGGGCAGCAGGCGGTGATGTGTCACCTGTAAAACCTCACCTGGCTGAAGTGTCAGCAGCAGAAGGAAAGCAGCAGCAGAGGGCTGAGGGGGTGCAGAATAAGTGGATTAAATATGTTCATGCAGCAGCCTCTGGGATGGTGGGCCCTGGAGCACGACTCTAAATGCGGAAGAGGAAGGGTCCCCAGTGCCTGGAACCCCACCTTCTAGAAATCTGGGTTGAGATGCGGCTTTGAAATCAGAACACTGGGGTTCAAAGCTGGCTCCACCACTTGGTTAGTTACTAAAAGCAAAATGGGCCTCCGTTTTCTCATCTGTAAAATGGGAATATCGAAGTCTCTCCCTCTTAGGGTGTGAAGGGGATTAAATGGGGTGACAGGTAGAGCACGGGAGTTGGCTGGGCTGAGGGTGCTCCCAGGCACGCTGTTGTAGCTTCTATGACCACTGTCTTCCAGGGCAGGGTTGGCACACTTTTCCCATAAATTATGGGCCATTTTAGGCTTTGAGGGACCTGCAGTCTCTGTCACAACTTCCGCCCTCTGCTGTTGTAGAGCAAATGCAGCTTCAGCAATAGGTCGTCCACGCTCCCAGCCCTGCTTACTGAGATATAGATATTGGATATGATGGTCACATAACATCGTTGGTTTTAGGCGTCCAGCATCACGATCTGATACATGTACATATTGTGAAATGATCACCACAGTAAGTTTAGTTACCATCCATCACCACACACAGCTACAGATTACTTTCTTGTGATGAGAACTTTGAAGATCTGCTCTTCTAGTGCCTTTCACATACACAGCACAGTGGTGTTAACCACATCACCTTGCTGTACATACATCCCCAGGGCTCGTGTATCTTACAGCTGGAAGTTTGTGCCTTTTGAGCTCTTCACCCATGTCACCCACGCTCCCCAATCCCCCACCTCTGGCAACCACCAACCTGTTCTCTGTTTCTATGAGTTTGGTTTATTTTTTCGATTCCACATATAAGTGAGGTCGTACCTGTCTTTCTCTCTCTGACTTACTTCACTGCTCATAACGCCCTCACGGTCCATCCATGTTGTTGCAAATAGCAGGATTTCCTTCTTTTTTTATGGCGGAAGAAGATTCCATTATCTATGTACATATAAAACATATACGTCACATTTTCTTTACCCATTCATCTGTTGATAGACACGTAGGTTGTTTCCATGTTACTGAACACAAGTCCGCATGCCCGATGCACGGTGAGGCCAAACAAACTGAACCACCAGAGTTTGGAGCAGAGAAAGATTTATTGCAAGGCCAGCAAGGAGAAGGGTGGCTCGTGCCCCCAAAACTCTGAACTCCCCGAAGGGTTTCAGCAAAGCATTTTTAAAGGCCAGGTGAGGGAAGGGGGCCTCAGGGTGTGTGATCAGCTAGTGCATAATTCTCTGATTGATTGATGGTGCGGTGTCACAGGGGTTAACATTATCCATCCTTAGGCGCCTGTAGGTCTGGGGGCTCATGATCATCAAATAGTTAATTTCTTCCATTTGGAGGGGGGTTTTAGCATCTGAAAAACTTAGGAAACATGCATGAGATACTGTTATCTGGCTACTCAGAGAGGAGCTGCAGCAGAGGATATAGGGGTGGGGTCTGTCCCGGGAAGGTCCCATAGGGTCCTGCTGGGTTACATCTACACCTTGGTTATTGTAAATAATGCTGCCATGAACTGCTTTCGACATCCTTTGCAGGCCTGCAGCCCTGCTGGCTGCATAGAGCCGGTCGTAAGGGACACTGGCCATGGCACCCGGGTGATAGCAAGTTCCCTGCTCCCTCTCTGTGCCTCAGTGTCCTTGGCTGTAACAGAGGACTAGTGACAGGGTGCCAGGAAAACTCACTAAGACCCTGCTGTGTGACCTTGGGCAGCCACTACCCTCTCTGTGCCTCAGAGACCTCATGTATAATAAAGACGTTGTAATAGGGTCACAGGAGGGCTCACTACGATCCTGCTCTGTGGCCTTGGGTGGCCGCTTCCCTCTCTCTGGCTTAGTGTCCTCATATGTAACAGAGAACTAGTAACAGGAAGACTCACTAAGACCTGCTGTGTGACCTTGGGCATTCACTTCCCTCTCTGTGCTGTGTCCTCATCTGTATTAAAGGACTAGTAGTGGGTACCCCAGGAAGGCTCCCTAAATCCTGCTGTGTGACTTTAGGCGGGCCCTGCCTTCTCTGCGCCTGTGTCCTCATCTGTAATAGAGAACTAATAACAGGGTCCCAGGAGAGCGCACTGAGAGCTGCTCTCATCAGCAGCCCCCTCATTACAAAGGGGGAAGGAGCACTGCTGCAGGGACAGGGTCACATCTCTGTACTCCCCACACTTTCTGAGCCGTTGTGCATGCTGTTTCACCAAGCACGCCTGTCCCCTGTCCCCCGCAGATCACATGGTGGTGATGCTCCGAGGCCACCAGTCACCGACCCCCTCCCCCATCAGATGTATCTTCCCTCCTCCTTGAAGCCCTGGACATCATTGCCTTCTCAGCTGGTTTATTTGGTCCCTTGTGGTCCCCCAGGCTCCCCCATTCCCCAAGCTTCCAACCTAGGACCAAGTACACAGCAGGTGCTCAGTACAGGTTTAAGGCTGCCGGGAAGGCACACTCGCTCTCCTGCACAGGGTTGCTTCTCTGGGGGAGGTCAACTCCAGCTCTTCAGCACGCAGGGCAAGCCTAGTCTGGCGGGTAGAGGGCTGGATCAGTGCCGTGTGTGTGTGTGTGTGTGTGTGTGTGTGTGTGTGTGTGTGTGATGGGGACACGGGAGGTCTCAAAGCTCCAGCTGCCCAGGGTCTGCTGAAGGAAAGGGCAGCCCTGAAGAGCCCTGTCTCCTCCACAGCCTGACCGGGGGGCTGGTTCCTGGGGTGAAGCTGTCCCCTGAACATCCACGAGGAGGCACCAGGCGGGGACCTGGGGCTGTGCAGTCACAGGGCATCCGGTCTGAACCCTGCCTCAAGGCGGCTGCCCAGCCCACCGTTAGTCTGAAACCAACAGCCTTGAACGAGGGCCCAGGGGCAAATGTAGATTTTTTTTGAATTAATTCTAGTGTTTTAAAACTGGAAGATTTCAGACAAAACCCAGGTTTCTAGCTTTGTTAGTTTTGATATGAGATGAGAAGTTCCGGCCTCCTGGGTGACGTTCCCTCCGGGCAAAGCTCTTCTGGGGCTGAGTGGGAACCCCCTCTGGATGGGGCTTGTGTCCCCAGCTCACCACTGTCCCCTCCACCCCCTAAGCTTCCCCCAGGCCCAGGCCCTCCGCCGGCCTCTCCTTGCCTGGTCCCTGCAGACATCTGAGTTTGCAGTCCTCCCTCTAGCCCCGTGGAGCGTCCCTGCTTCACAAGGGGCAAGAGGGCCACAGCCTTGTGGAGGCTGCCCTGACCACTGGGCGGGCGGGATAAATGGGCTGAGAGTGCAGCCCTCAGAGCAGGGGTATATCGCATGCCCTCCGAAGGCAGCTGGGACGGCGTGGAGGTGGGCATGGACCAGGGCCAGGGGCTCTGGAAAGTGTGCCCTGGATGCCCTGTCTTCTGGCTCCACAGCTGCCCCCTGACCCCCGCCCTTCTCCCACGCCCTCCTTCATGGCTGACCCAGGCTTTCCGCAAACCCTGACCATGCGGGCTGGTCCCAGGGTCAGCCCTGAGGCCACAGCCAGAGGCCCCGGCCCAGCTCCTCCTCCGACAGCTCCGCCCACTCAGCGATGCTGTGGGGTGGCCACTGCCGGACCCTCTGCAGTGAGAAGTGGAGCCTCCAAGGGGATAGGGACTCGCCCAGGGTCACGCAGACTTAGAGCTTATAACCGAGGTCTGCTGCCTCTCAGCTGGTCCCGAGGAGCAGACCATGTCCCAGGAGACAGGTCATCCTCAGGCCGTGACAACCAGGAGAGCTGAGTAGAGTGGGTGAGTGAGTCACGATGGGACAGGTGCACCGGGCAGGCAGGGTCAGGGACAAGCCCCCAGAAGAGCAGGGTCTTGAAGGGCGAGGGCATTACTGCTGGTGAGTGGAGGAAAGGGTTCCTGGTGGAAGCCCAGCCATGTGAGGGCCTGCAGGTGTGATGCAGCAAGGGAAACAGGCCCCCGTGTTGAGGCAGGAGCAGCAGGAAGTGATAGGAGGGACCCTGGGAGCCCCTGGTCTCCCCGCCTCCTGCCGTGACCTCCTCCTCTCTCTCTGTCTCCCCTTCCTGTGCCCGAGGCCCAGCCCCTGAGCCGTCCCACATCCTGCGTTCCCATCTCGTCCAGTCTCAGCTCAGACATGACACGTGGATCCCACTCCTGAAGTGGTGACTAAGTTTCTCACTACTGAGGGGCGCCGTTGTGACATGGCTTCTGAGTTAAAAAAAAATTAAAATTGGAAAAAACATCCAGGCGGTTAATGGTCTAAATGAGCACGGTCAGAGATGTCCAGGAGGACGGGAGGTGGGAGAGGAAGGTGCAACCGAGGTCAGGGTGGGAGCTTGAGACGCAGATGAGGGGGGCCGGCGGGCAGCGGACGGAGCCTGAGGGCATCTGGATGTTCACCAACTGTGTCCTCGGGGCGGAGACCATCGTGTTCACTTCACAGCCACCTGGTGCTGAACACGGCTGGGCCCAGGGAGGCCACTCAGTAAACACGCGCTGACGTGACCCAGATTCACCCGTTTCCACTTTAAGTCACTGGGATAGAATTTGCTAAACTCAACAGACTGGTGACTCAGACTCAGGTTAATTAGCTAAAAAGGTGAAACCGAGGGTTGTAAATAAACGCAACATACCGACTGAAGAGAAAACTAAGAATCCACACGGAGGGCTTCCCTGGTGGCACAGTGGTTAAGAATCCGCCTGCCAATGCAGGGGACACGGGTTCGATCCCTGGTCCGGGAAGATCCCACATGCCACGGAGCAACTAGGCCCGTGAGCCACAATTACTGAGCCTGCGCTCTAGAGCCCGCGAGCAACAACTACTGAGCCCGCGTGCCACAACTACTGAAGCCCACGCACCTAGAGCCTGTGCTCCGCAACAAGAGAAGCGACTGCAATGAGAAGCCCGTGCACCGCAACGAAGAGTAGCCCCCGCTCGCCGCAACCAGAGAAAGCCCGCACACAGCAACGAAGATCCAATGCAGCCAAAAATAAAAATAAAATTTAAATAAAATTAAAAAAAAAAAAAAAGGAATCCACACGGATAACTACGACTCTGGACCTGCAGCCCACTGTGGCTCAGGGCCTTTGTACTGGCCTTCGTCTCAGCTGGAAACTCTCTCCCTCTGCATCACTCGCTCCCTAAACACCTCCAGGAGTTTTCTCCAGCGTCCTGCCTGACTTGATTTTTCTCCATGGAACATCTCACCGCCCAACTTTGTGTATATTTTACTTATTTTCCTCTGTCTCCCCACCACTCCCCCCGCCCCAGGTTGTCTGCTGCATGAGAATGGAGACCCACTTGCTTCACTCCCCACTGCGCCCGGTGTCTGGAGCCCGCCCAGCACACAGTAGGGCCTCAGTGAAGGTGCACTGGGTGTGTGGATGCGGAAGCCATGGACAAGAACCTTCCAGGCAGTGACGGTAAGAGTCGTTGGTTCACTGCTTGCTGAGCCTCCTGGGTGCCTGGCACTGACCGAGGCACGCAGTGAGCACACAGCTGTTAGAAGGACATGTGCTGTGAGGACACGCAGGGCTCGGGGAAGTCAGGAGTGCAGATGGGGAGGAGAGGGCCGGGGGGACAGTGGTGGGAGAGAGATGGGAGACCAGGTCGTGCAGGGCCTGTGGCCCCTGTGAGGACCTTTCCTCTGGGTGGGGGGAGCCATGGCTGGGTGCAGAGCAGGGGGCCGGGCCCTGAATGCTGGGCAGGAATGAAGGGGGTGAGGGCTGGGGAGCCTGTCCCTGTAGACTGTGCAGGCAGGGAAGGCTCCCCCGAGGAGGTGACATCTGAGCTGAGCCTTGTACGGACCCTGTTTCTACCTTCTATAAACTCGGTGCTTTACTTTTGCAAGACACCCCCTGTTCTCAGCCTCCTGCCCTCCTTGTCAGCCCCCTCCCCCTGCCCAGGAGGAGTCCTTCTAGGACCCACTGCCCTGCAGGCATATGTGGGACACCCCCTGTTCTGAGTCACCTGGACTTGGCCTCCTGCCCCCCTCATCAGCCCCCTCCCGCCCAGGAGGAGTCCTTGCAGGGCCCACTTTTTTTTTTTTTGGCCGTGTCGCCTGGCTTGTGGGATCTTAGTTTCCGGACCAGGGATCAAACCCGGACCCCTGGCAGTGAGAGCGCCAAGTCCTAACCACTGGACCGCCAGGGAAGTCCCCGAGCGCCCACTTTTCAAATACAAACCAAGTACCTCCTCTGTTGGACTCACGCTCCAAGCCGCTGTCCACCTGCCCTGCTCCCCCAGGGTCAGGGTCCACGCTGCCCGGGGCCCCCCCACCCCAGAGCCCATGAAGTTGCTCAGCCCGGCCGGTCCGCAGCCTGCTCACCCCGCCTGCCGTTCCTTCCGCAGAGACGCGAGGAAGGCTCCCGTCTGTGGGAGGCTTGCAGTCTTAGCCGGAGGTAACTCCTGGTGGAGACAGTATGTCTCTCGCAAAAAGCAAAGTCACTCAAGGGCTTTGCCCCCTTGACTTGGAATGCACTCTTTGTTCCAGGCCTGAGGGGTGTAAAAGAGATTAGCAAAGCTATCTCAGGCCAGGAGACCTCAGGGAACTGAGAGTCCTGGTTGTTCCTTATGGCTGGGGGCTGTGTGTGAGCCTGGTTAAGGGAAGTTATTGTTCAGGAATGGTTGTTGCAAACTTGCTGACGTCCATGGTGGTGACTGAACTGAGATGATAAGCAATTCTATGGGTTCATTGTCTGATAATGGGTTCCTCTTCTGCCTACATAAGATTCAGTAGATTCTAAATAAAGTTCCTTGCAACCATCAGTTGTCTTGGTCCTTCTGACCCCATACTCGGGTGCTATTCAGTCCCTTGCCCCTCTCCGTCGGGACCTGGAAGACCCTCTGCGGTCGCTGGACCATCGCACCCGTCCATCCACAGCTCTGGGCTCCTCCGCCTCCTGCCCTCCCGGTGCTCCCCGAGTGGGGAGGCCCTGCGTCGTGCGCCCTCCCCCTCCTCTGGGACTGTGGGTGGAAACTCTCCAATGGCAGTTGTCTCCTGATCTGCTGGCCTTACCGAACCTCAAACTTTCTACTAAATTTTCTATTTTAAACCAGCCTGGGAGACACTTTGCAGACACGTAAACAAATGAAGATCAAGTGAACTGTACACCTTTTTACAATATCGTCAATAAGCATAATATTTGAATGTACATTAGAACTCCTTTCCCCATAAAATCGCAGGCTCCATCCGGGTGGAGGGTGTATAAAAATCACATGGGCAGGACCAGGCACCTGCAAGGTCCTAACTATCCATCTCCCCAAACTGAGGGCTCAGACCCAGGCTTGACCAAGTCCCAGTCTCTGCCTTCACACTGTGAGTGGAATTTGGTTGGGTTTTCAAATTAAGCTTTTACACTTATCAGCTTAGCAGGGAAGTTGTCGGTTCCATACTCATCTTTCCAGCAAAAATCAAGTTACACCACACATGAGATGGCCTGTTCCCTGAGTTATACGATTAGAATCTGCAGATATCAGCAGGGAAAGAGTCAGTGGAGCATATTTCAAAACAAGCTGCGTCTCTGGGAGAGAGTGGGGGTGATGCCCCTGGAAGTTACCAGCTCCTGACTCGTTCAGTCGGGAGTATCTGTCTTCCCGCATTAGATTTCCAGAGAAGTGCCTGGAGAGGACAGCGGGCTGGAGCTGAGCTTGGCTGTCACCTATGGAAGGGAGGGCTGGAAACATCAGACAGCTGCGGTCCGGGGAGCAGCCGTACCCAAGGGAACCACAAGAAATGTCCCCTCTGGGACCGCTGTCCTGCTTAGGATGAGGCTCATTGGCTGTCCCACAGGGCCCACGGCAGAGTGGCAAGCAGAAGCTGGCATCCGTCGTGCTGGGTCTGGAGTCTGACAGTCCAGGGCTGGTCCAGGAAGCCCCTGTCCCTGCTGCCCTGTCGTCCCAGAGGAGTTGCCTCGTCCCCACGGGGAGGACGAGCTCCAACCTCAGAGCTCACGTTCCCAGTGGCAGGACAGAGGGGGAAGCAGAAAGGGCTTGCTTCTCTCTCCTGGGACGTGTTCTAGAGGTTGTGCACATCGCTTCCCTTCCCGTCCTGGAGGGAGAGCTTGGTCACACAAGCAGCCTCGCTGCAGAGGAGGTGGGACCTCTGTAGTCCTGGGCGGCCGCGTGACCAGCTGAAAGTCAGTGTTCGGTGCCCTGGGAAGCGGACAAGGCTATGGGGAGCCACCCGGACCCCTCGGCCCCGCCCCTTCTAGTGCTCCCTCCCACCTGCCGACCCCTCTCCCCTGAGGTCAGGTGTTATGAGAGACTGGCCATTAGACAAATGGCATTAAGCAATTCATAACTCAGGAATCAGCTGAAAATCATGGGCTGGTGGGTGCTTTTCATGAGTTTTACTGGCAAATTGCTGGCAGGGCTCCATCACCGACGCTGAGGCTCTCTCCTCCCCAGAGCCCACTGGGCACCAGTAGGCAGAGGTGTCTTGTCCGGTGGTAGGCCACCACGTCAATCCCTGCTCATGGATCCCCTGCTCTGTAGAACAAAACCCACAGCTGTCCCTGTGGGACTGAGCTTGGACTAATGAGGGTGACCAGAGGCAGCCATGGTCCGGCCAGCCCAGGCCCGAGTCTCGCGAGCACAGGGTTCCGTCATCGGAGCCGACTGCTTTCCAGCTCTGTGCCGGGTAATGTTTCAGTTTGGAGATGCAGAGCACAATGCGCCAGTGAGGATGGTCCTGGAAGCAAGGGGACCCCGTCCAGCCCCCCAGCCCCCAGTCTCGCTCCCGACGTCTGTCCCGTGTGTGCCTGACACTCCAGCTTCCTCCTGCCCGGACACCTACTCTCCAGTCCCTGTGGTCAAACCCACGCATCAGGACCCCCCCCCCAACGGGGGAAGGGGAGAGCCCTGCATGATAGCCAGGGCTCTACTCAGCTGCACAGGGACCTGACCACACTGCACAAAGGCTGGTTCATGGGACCTGGTTATCCTATTATGGGCATCTCGGTCAAAAGTAACACAGGCCGCGGGACCAAAAGTTCCCCTCGGCCCTTCTGCAAATATTCTCTAATGTTAGCGCAGGAAGATAATACACATTTCCTGCACTTCTGCCCTGCAGTGCAGCAATTGTTGCTGTTGGGAGTCATCGTGCTAATTGTCTTAGGTCATTTTTCCATTTAGTTGTTCTGATTAACTCCAGTTACTACATGACTACACGCTTCTCTAACTGGAAAGTGCACAGCCCCAATTCTGTGCAGGGAGGATGCAAAACAGAGTGTGGGAATTCCCTGGTGGTGCCGTGGTTAAGAATCCACCTGCCAATGCAGGGGACACAGGTTCAAGCCCTGGTCTGGGAAGATCCCACACGCCGTGGAGCATCTAAGCCCGTGCGCCACAACTACTGAGCCTGCGCTCTAGAGCCTTCAAGCCACATCTACCGAAGCCCGCGTGGCTAGAGCCCGTGCTCCGCAACAAGAGAAGCCACCGCAATGAGAAGCCCGCGCACCGCAACGAAGAGTAGCCCCTGCTCGCCGCAACTAGAGAAAGCCTGCACACAGCAACGAAGACCCAACACAGTCAAAAATAAATAAATTTATGAAAAGAAACAAAAAACAAACACAAACAAAAATAGAGTGTTATACATCTCTCTGAAGCATCAAGTTTATTAACAAGAATTGGAAGAACCAAGGAGTTGACGAGAACGATCCCCCTCCCCCACCAACATGGAAGACAGAAGAGCGGGGGAGGGGAGGAGTGCCCAGGAATGACAGTCCAGTCTCTGAAGTTTCAACCAGGTCGGGGCCAAGGGGCGGACCTGCAACTAGGGTGGCCTCTCTTCTGGTCACCCAGGCCGCTCCAGGCCATCCTCTGAGCTGGAGAGGTTTTGGGATACGACGCTTCTGAAGGCCATGGAGGTGCCAGACACCCTCCTGATTTGAATCCCATTAAGAGAACACACTCACATTCCCCTGGACTAGTTCTCAGGGAGCACAGCCTGACCTTCCTGCCTCGGTCATCCATGGAGTTTACATGGGCTCACCTTGCTGTGACACTTCTTGCTGGGCAGCCTGCAGCAGAAATGTTTGACAATAAAGTTCCGGATTCTCCCAGCCACCCCCTGCTGTTTCTGGCTGCGGCCAGAGGGAGTGGCCGGGGACACACTCTCGGGCTTCCCAGTGTGGGAGGAGCTTCTCGTGTTGGACACACCCGGGGGGGCAGCGGGCTCCCTCTGGGGCTCCAGTCCTGCTGCTGGTGCTGCTGGTGGAGGGGAGGCCCCAGGGCCATGCTGGGGGCTGGGCTGGGGCTGGCGGTCCTCGCCTCCAGGCTGGGTGGGGGACTGGTGTGCTCGCTGGCCTTCTGCCCTGACTCCTGGTCCTCTCGGTCCTCCTGCAGCTGCTCGCTCACTTCCTGGTAGAGCCACGTGGGTATCAGGGTGGACACCTCAGGGCTTGGGGAAGGCTCAGTGTCATGGCTGTGAGGTCAGCAGAAGGGGAGGGCCTCACAGTGATGGTGCAGCCCCCCACCCCAGGTTCCTCGGAGCTCACACTGTCATGTTTCTTGCCTGTTCTGGGTCCTGGATCTGGTCCCACCTCAAGCCCAGAGTCATCAGCACTGTCACCCCCAGGGTCCTTGTCACAGGACAGCTCACAGTATGGCTCAAGTGGCTCCTCCTGGCCCATGTTCACCCATGGATGCCTCCTGAGGTCAGGTAAGGTGCCTCTGTCCCTGGGGTCAAGGGTCATCATTTTTTTTTAAAGAGGTTTTTTATCTCTGAGGAGAGATACAGTGGGATGGGGTATTGGCCTCGTAGGATCCTCTGCCACAGCTCCCAGAAGTCCCGTCCCTCAAAGGGCAGGGACCCAGTCGCCATGGAGTAGAGGACTATTCCCAGACTCCACACGTCCACCACAGGGCCATCATAGCTCTGCCCCAGGAAGAGTTCTGGGGCAGCGTAAGCGGGGCTGCCACAGCAGGTGTCAAATTTGCCACTCTTGTCACACTGCTGAGGCCAAAGTCCATAATTTTGACATTCATCTCAGCATCACAGAGGATTTTCCCTGGCTTCAGGCCCCGTGCATGACGCCCCTCTGGTGGCAGGGCTGCAGGGCGGAGACCAGCTGCTGGAACGGGCCTCGGGCCTCCACCTCTGTCATGCAGCTGTGGTCCTCCAAATGGCTGGACATGTCCACCCCCCCCACTGAGGTACTCCATCACCAGGAACAATGGTCCTCCGTGTCAGTCACCTCCGATAGCTTTACAATATTGGGTGATTCAGAGCCTTCATACCGTGCATTTCCTGGAAAGTTCTGGGAGGCTGGAGGAGCTCTGCTGCCTTTTCTTAATGATCTTGACGGCCACCTCTGTCCTGGTCAGAATGTGCTGGGCTAACTTCACCTTCGTGAACCTATCTTCACCAGTGGTGTGGAGGATCTCGTAATTGTCAATACGAGCCTCCTCGTTAGCAGAGATGGCTGTGAGGCCCTGCATCATGGTGACCTGCTAACTACACTGACAACACTAACTTGCAATCCTAACTATACTAACAATGCTAACTATACTAACAGTGCTAATGAATACTAACTATACTAATAAACTATTAACCATACCAATTATACTAACTATACCAATGATACTATTTACGCTAACTGTACCAATACTAGCAATACTAAGTAAAAAAAAAAAGTTAAGCTAAAATGAGAAAAAGAACAAAGGAAAAGAAGAAAGCAGAAAGAAAAAAATGGGAAAATAGAAAAAAATTGAGAAGAAAAATTTTTAAATAAAAGAAAAAATGACAAGACAAAAATAAAGAAAAATGAGAAAAAGATAAAGAAAAAAGCAAAATGAGGAAAATAAAAAAGAGTGGAGAGAAAAGGAAAAAATCAACAAAATCACAAAAACAAGGAAAAGTCAACATAACTGTGGGTCCAAGTCCATCAGATCACCAAAAGCAGCTTCCTGGGCTCCAAGGACCAAAAACCAGGGCCCAGCTGGAGACTTACATAGGTTTTTTTTTTTTTCTTTTGTGAATTTCATCACAGTGGTGCCCTGTGAGGTCAGAGCAAGAAACAGACCAATCACAGCTGAGGGTAAACCACAGTGGTTTTCTCACTTTTTGGGTTCAAGACCCCTTTACACTTAGGAAAAAGGATCTCAATGAGATTTTTCTTTATGTATGTTATTAGAAATTGGTATTTACTTTGTTAGAAATTAAAATCTGTAGGATGCTTCACTGGCCTTCTCATTTCTAGTTTGAAAATCTGAAATAATTTTGAAGACCTCATAATGTCTACATTTGAAATTTTCCTTAAACTCTGGTCTCAAGATAATGTTACAACTTAACTGACTTCACAATACTTTAGGAAAATATTCTGTTACATAAGACAAGATAAGGTACATTATGAACGTCTATGAAGCTGACAGAAGATTTGCCAGGAAGATCCTGAGCAGATTTCTTATCAGGAGCCTCGGAGGCCAGATGGCATGGGTCGATGTATTTGAAGTGTTAAAGGAAAGAAGCTGTCAACCAAGAATCCTGTATTTAGCAAAACTGTCCTTCGAAAATGAGGGAGAAACTAAGACATTCCCAGTTAATCGAGAGTTGAGAGAGTTCTTAGCCACCAGACCTGCCTGCAGCGGGGAGTCCTTCAGGTTGGGCTGAGGGACTTGTACAGTAACTCAAAGCATTATGAAGAAATAAAGATTTCTGGTAAAAGTAGATAGACGGGCGATGAGAAAAGCTAGTACTATTGTAACTTTGGTTTGTAGCTCCACTTTTTGGTTTCTGTTTGACTTAAGAGACTAATATATAATTAAAAAAAACACTGATTAGTCTGGTTTTGGACACACAATGCATAAAGATGCAATATTTCAACATCAGTAACTGAAAGGGGGTGGAATCAGGGCTGTATATGAGCAGAGGTTTTATATGCTATTGAAATTAAACTGGTTTAAATTGGCATTAGAGTGTTATAACTCTAGGATGTTATTTGTCATCTCATGGTAACCACAAAGAAAATAGCTATAGAATATCCACAAAAAGAAATGAGAAGGGAATCAAAACGTTTCACTACAAAAAATCAACTAAATGCAAACGAAGATGGTCAGGAAGGAAATGAGGGACAAAAAATCATAAGGCGTATAGAAAATAAAGAGCAAAATGACAGATGCATATGTGTCAATCCTAATCTCCCAATTTGTCCCACCCTCCCCTTCCCCCACGAGTCCACATGTCCAATCTCTACGTCTGCATCTCTATTCCTGCCCTGGAAATAGGCTCATCTGTACCATTTTTCTAGATTCCACATATATGCATTAATATACGATATTTGTTTTTCTCTTTCTGACTTACTTCATTCTGTATGACAGATGCTGGGTCCATCCACATCTCTACATATGACCCAATTTCATTCCTTTTTATGGCTGAGTAATATTGTATATATGTACCACATCTTCTTTATCCATTCATCTGTTGTTGGACATTTAGGTTGTTTCCATGTCCTGGCTATTGTAAATAGTGCTGCAATGAACATTAGGGTACATGTGTCTGTTTGAATTATGGTTTTCTCAGTGTATATGCTGTATGGTACAGGGAGCTGAGCTCGGTGCTCAGTGATGACCTAGATGGGTAGGATGGGGGGTGAGAGGGAGGTCCAAGAGGGAGGGAATATAGGTATACATATATCTGATCCACTTCGTTGTACAGCAGAAACTAACACAACATTGTAAAGCAATTATACTCCAAAAAAAAATGACCGAGGTAACTCCTTTATTATCAGTAATTACTTTAAATGTAAACAGATTAAACTCTCCAGTCAAAAGATTGGCAGAATGGATAAAAACATATGTAACTAGTTGCTATCTATAAGAGACTCACTTTAGATCCAGAGATGGAGAAAAGTTGAACATGAAAGTGTAGAAAGAGATAGTCCATGCAAGTAGTAATCGAAAGAGAGCAGGGGTGGCTGTACTAATATAGGACAAAATAGACTTTAAATAAGAAAAGGTTACAAGAGACAAAGAAGGACATTATACGTTAATAGGAGGTTCAATACAGCTAGAAGATAAAATCATAAACATTTACACACCTAATGACACCATCAAAACACATGAAGCAAAAGTGGACAGAACTGAGGGGAGAAATAGTTCTACATAATTGGAACCTTAAAAAGCCCACTCTCAATGATGGATAAACAACCAGACAAGATGAGTGAGGAGGCAGGGAATTTGAACCACACAGTCAACCAATTAAGAGACACACACACCAACAGAACACAGGTTCTTCTCAAGGGCACGTGGGGCCTTCTCCAGGACAGACCATTTGTTAGGACACAATTAAGTCTCAGTAGATTTTACAAGATAAATATCATGCAAAGTATCTTCTCCAACCACAGTGGGATAAAGTTAGAAATCAGCAACAGAAGGAAAAGTGGAATGTTCACAAATTTGTGGAAATTAAGCACACCTTAAAGAACCATTTGTCAAAGAAGAAAGCACAAAGGGAATTAGATAATAATTAGAGATGAAGGAAAATCAAACACAAACATATGAGAAACAACAAAGCAGTGCTAAGGGGAAATTTATAGCTATAAACACATTACAAAAATCTCAAACCAATAACCTATCCTCATGCAACTTAGGGAACTAGAAAAAGAGGAACAAACTAAACCCAAAGCTAGCAGAAGGAAGTTAGTAGTAAAGCTTAGAGCAGAGACAAAATAGAGAATAGAAAAACTGAGAAAATCAACAAAACCCAAAGTTCGTTCTTTGGAAAAATTTAACAAAGTTGACAAGCTGTTAGCTAGACTGACTAAGAAAAAAGGGAAGACAAATTAAGATCAGAAATGAACATGGGGCAAAAAAAAAAAGGATTATAGAGAGTACTATAAATTGTTCTCTAACAAATTGGACAACTAGATAAAATGGACAAATTCCTAGAACTACAAACCCTCCCAGGACTGAGCCACAAAGAAATAGAGAATCTGAATAGACTCATAACTAGTAAGGTGATTGGATCAGTAATCAAAAGCCCCTCTACAGAAAAAGCTCTCGATTGATGGCTTCACTGGTGAATCCTACCAGACATTTAGAGAAGAACTAACACCAATCCTTCTCAAACTCATCTAAAAAATTCAGGAGAAAGAGCACTTCCTAACTCCTTCTCTGGGGCCAACATTGCCTTAATATCTGGCCCACAGCCACGACACAGAGATAGGTTCAACATCAGACCCATTGTCATGATCATGCACCCTTTTCTGGGTGAGAGACCCCTCAGAGAATCTGATCAAAGCCATGGACCTCACTCATGGTCAACACGCACACACTCAACTGCAACTCCAGTCATGGAGCCCGTGTGCACTGGCCACACAGGAACCAGACAGGCAGTGGCATTTGGGACAGCTGGCTCTGACTTCACAGTTTTTGTGTGCTCCAGCCCGGTGTCTTTTAACCATCTGGGGCTGGGCTGGCTTTGGGAAACAGTTGGCCAATGTGCACTTCAAGGTCAAGAAGATAAATAGCCCGGGAGATGTGCTGTGTTTCCTGCAGCGCATGGCTGAGAGAAGACGAGGTCCGTGTATCCCTGGGGTGTGGGTGGGAGAGATGGGGAGAGGTTGGTCAAAGGGTAAAATTTACATCTCTGCAGGCTGAGTGAGTCTAGAGATGCAATGCACAGCAGGATGAGGGCAGCTAATGACACTGCGTCGTGTGGGGGAAACTCGCCAGGAGAGTAGACTTGAGGTGCTCAGACCACACCCAAAGGTGATAGTTATCTGAGCAGATTGACATGTTAGCTCGCCTGTAGTAATCATTCCACTATGTACATAGACACCAAAACGTCATGTTGTACACCTAGCATTCATACAATTTTTATTTAAAAAGATGAGGTCTGTGATGTGAGTGGCCAGCAGCTGTACCTGGATGCTGTGACTTCAACAGTGGAAGAAATGACATTCCTGCCAGGGTCACGCCCCACCTGCAAAGGGATGGGTGGCTTTTGCTCCCTCGCTCTTGGATACCAGCCCCCAGGCTGTGAAGAAGCCTGGCAGCCACACAGAGGAGGACGAGGCCCGGCCACCAGCCCAGCTGAACCCTGGATGGTGGCCACTGTGAGCAAGGCCTCAGTTGAGGTCACATGCAACAGAGAGGAGCTGACCCCCAGGCCCCGCCCAAAGCGTGAAGTCCCATGGGAATAAATGATGATTATTTTATTTTTAAAAAGATTTTTAAAGTTTTTAAAAAAAAAATTAATTTAATTAATTTTATTTATTTTTGGCTGTGTTGGGTCTTTGTTGCTGTGCGTGGGCTTTCTCTAGTTGCAGCGAGCGGGAGCTACTCTTCATTGCGGTACGTGGGCTTCTCATTACGTTGGCTTCTCTTTTGGAGCACGGGCTGTAGGCATGAGGGCTTCAGTAGTTGTGGTGCGTGGGCTCAGTAGTTGTGGCTTGTGAGCTCTAGAGCGCAGGCTCAGTAGTTGTGGCACACGGGCTTAGTTGCTCCGCGGCATGTGGGATCTTCCTGGCCCAGGGCTCGAACCCATGTCCCCTGCATTGGCAGGTGGATTCTTAACCACTGCGCCACCAGGGAAGCCCCACGATGGTTATTTTAAACCCCTGCATTTAGGAGTGGTTGGTTTCACAGCAGCAGGTCCTGAAACGCTGCCACCCCCTCTCCCAATGCGTGTTCCAGGCCCTCCAACTACTTTCACCCCTGTTACAGATGGAGTGTACCTCTCCCCCCGATTCATACGCTGGGGTCTCAGCCCCCCAGTGTGGCACTGTTTGGAGATGGGGCCTGTGAGGTGACACAAAGGTTGAACGTGGTCCTAAGGATGGGGCCTAATCCAGTAGGGCCGGCGTCCTGACATAAGAGGAAGGGGCTCCAGGGCTCCCGCCCCACGTGAGGACCCTGTGAGGAGGAGAATCCACACCGGACACCCACCCGCCGGACTGTGATCTGGGACTTCCGGCCTCCAGAGCTGTGGGAAGACACACTTCTGTTGTTCAAGCCACCCGGGCAGTGGCCTGTGTCATGGCAGCCGCTGCACATTCATCATATACCCTCCAGCCTCGAAGCCTCTGCACACACCCTCCCTCCTGCCTAGATGCTTCCCACAGCTCACACCCCCTGGCCACGGTCACTGTCCTAATTCGGGGAGGGGGTCGGAGGCCGGGGGCATCAGCCAGGCCCCTCCCTGTTCACCCCTCTCAAAGCAGCCGCCAGCCCCCCGCCGCCCCCCGCACAGGTCAGCCCGCAGCTGCAGCTTTGATTTCTTTGAATAATGGTTTGATGGATGTTCCCCCTCCTCCCGGGTCTGCACGGGGCCTGGAATGTACACGTGCCCCATTTTTAGAAAAGATGCTGGCCTTGGCGGGGAAGGTAAAGCGCCCTTTGACCCAGACGTTCTGCTCCTTGGTGTAAGTGCCAGTGAAACATAGGGCGCGGCCCAGCGGTGTGTCCCGGGCCCCGGGCTAGAACAGGCCTCGTGTGTCTCATCAGGAGAATGGATGCATGTGGCCTGTCCACACGAGAGACACTGAGCAGCCACTGGAACGCTCGAGCCTGGCCACCCCGAGCAGCAGGGAGAGTCACCCAGGCAGCCAGTCCCCAAAGAGGGCATGTGTCACACTCCATCTGAATGAAGTAGCACAGAAAAACCCAGTGCCTCGGCTGAGAGGTGCCCGCCTGGGGGTCAGGCCGAGCAGGGACAGGATTGTCACAAATGTCAGGGCAACGTCACTTCGGGGAGAGGGCTGTTTTCAGGAGGGACGCACTGGAAATGCCCATTTACCGACTCGGGGTGAATACCCGTGTCCACATAGTGGAGCTTGCAACTGTATGCAACACACACACACGTGTGTAGATACGTTTTGTATGTCTCCTGTGTACATCAACAAGTTTTAATGGAAAAAATGAACAATTGTTCAGCAAAGTGGTGAACTGTTATTTTTAAAAGGGGAACAGAGCCCCCAGTTGCTCCTCAAACACCCAGGTCCGCTGTCACAGGTGGATGAACCTGGACTCCCCTGGCAGCACTGCCCCTCGATCTCACTGGTAGCAAATGAGAGATCAGCAGGTAGTTCCCAGTTGCCTGAGTGTAGACCCCTTCTCCAGAAGGACCCTGGTCTCCCTGCCCGGCAATTCCAGGTGGGCATCAGCGTCCCCCAGCAGGACCACAGCGCCCCGACGCTGGAGGTGACGAAGACCAGGATGGCCCGCAGACCCTGTGCTCTCTGCCTGCCCCGGGGCAGCGACAAGGCCAGCCCAGCCCCCTGTCAGCTGGAGACTCTCCACAGCTGTTCTCAGGACAGTTCTCAGGACGGGGGATGCACGGCTCCTCCTCCAGCCTCCCCACTCCTCAGGGCCCTGGAAGCGACCTTGTCTACATCTATTTACTGCTCTGTCTTGCTCCACGAGGACTAGGGGTATGTTAGGTGCACCACAGTGTCTCCAGTGCTAAGACTGGCAGAGGTTCCTGGCTAAATGGCTGAGGGGCAGTGAGGCAGCAATGCCAGGAGCCCCGTGTCCTGGGACGTCCTGTGTCTGAGAGGCCGGGATGCACCAGGGAACAGGAAGGGACCCTGAGCAGACCTTCCTGGTCCCTGCCCAGCCCCGCCCCTCACTGCCTACCAAGCAACCTCAGAATGTCACTCAACCTCCAGGAGCCCCACCTGTGGATGGGGGGGATGACAGGAACAATTAGCCCCAAGAATGTGGAAGGAGACAAGGCAGACACCCGGCCCAGAGCCACATGCCTGAAGGTGTAACTGAGGGTGTGAGCTCCCTGCCACTGGGCAGTGCTTGTGGGCAGCTCTGCAGGGCACGGAGGGAAGGGTGGCTTCTGGGGTGGGTGATGCAGGGCCTGGCACCGAGCAGGCTCCAGGGAAATGTTTGTTGCCTGCACCCACGATGGAGTTGGCCAAACCTCTCATGCTAACAGCAGAGTCACATTTAAACCAAGGACAGAGGACACCCTTCCTGGTCCTAGGGCAGGAGGAGCAATGCATGGTGCAGATAGGGGTTGGGCAGAACTCTGGTGGTGACGCCTGTCTGTGCACGTGGTGGCATCAGTGTGGACAGGGCAGCAGGCAGCCCTGCAGAGAGGTGGCTGGGTCCTGGCGGAGTCTGCTCCTGGGGATGCTAAGCCTTGCACTGCAGCCTGCCCCAAGGAGGCCAAGTGGTCTCCAGCAGCAGGAGAAGTCCCCAGGCAGAGAGGTGATGGCATTTGGAAAGGAGAGGAGGCCAGGGCAAGGGACGCTGGCAGCTAGCACTCCCTGGACTGAGAGAGAGACTCCTGCTGTCCTTATCCTAAGACCTTGGATAACTGAGCCTCCATGTGGACTTCAGAAGGTCAAGGGTACATGTGATCGTCTTTTCACCCTTGCCTCGTTTCTGTGGTGGATCCTGCAGACTGAGTCATTCAATCTATGTGCCATCCTCTCCTTCCATGCCTTTTGTCTCTGGGAAACCTGAAATCTACATTTCCTGGACACACGTGCAGCTAGGGTTCTGCAGGTGGCCTCAGCTGTCTCTGGACAGATGCCTGGGTGAGATCTAAAAGGTGGAAGTGAGCAACATAGGGTGGTGGAGGGATGGGGCTCTTGGCTGGCAGGGAACAGAGGGGTCTGGTTCTTCCACAGCAGCAGCCCAATGTCTGGGCCTGAGCATCACAAACAGTGGGGTTTCCATGGCAACAGTCTCGGGTGGAGTCAGGTGATCGCCTAGGCTGTGTGGTCCCTGGCTATGGGGCCTCCACTCTTGGTTCCCTGGTAGTCCTGGCATCTCAGTCTTAACACCCAGGAATAAGCCCCCCTCTGCTCAAAGCACAAAGAGCGGGTTCTGTCATCTGTAACTAATCATTGTGACCGATACAAAGTCAGATTCTGAAATCACCTCATTGTTTTTCCTGTGCAGAAGAAATACAGAAAACTTAGGAAAAACAAGTAAAAAAACATCTGTAATCCCACCATCTGGAGGTAGTCACTGTAATATTTTTGCATGTTTTCTATTTTTTTTCTATAGTCAAAATGACAGAGTTTGTATTATTCTCTGCCAGCTTTGCTCACTTAATGTGAATGATAAATGTGTCCCAGTAGCTTTGTCCATGTGACCTTCAGCTCCCTAGACCAAATCAGGTTCTATTCACTTTTTTAAACCACTGTATTGATGTACAATTGATATAGAAAAAGCTGTACATATTTAATGTATACAACCCGATGACTTTGGAGATAAGTATACATCTGTGAAGCCATCCCCATTCTATGGCATAAATACATACATCATGTCCAAGTTTCCTCCACCCTCTCTATTTATTATGGTGATAAGAACACTTAATGGGAGATCTACCCTCTTAACCAAGCTCTGGGTCCATGGTTTTATGAACCTCAGGCACCCTGCCGTGTGGATCTCTAGAACTTACTTATCTCGGGTACCTGACACTTTGTACCCTTTAACCATCACCTCCTTGTTTCCCCCCTCCCTAGCCCCGGGCAACTACCCTTCTACTCTTGTCTAAGGGTTTGGCCATCTTAGATTCCTCATATAAGTGGTACTATGTAGTATTTGTCCCTTGTGTCTGGCTTATTTCACTTGGCATGATGTCCCCCAGGTTCATCCATGTTGTTGCAAATGGCAGGATTTCCTTTTTTTTTAAAAGGCTGACTAATATCCCATTTTGTGTATATACCACATTTTCTGTAACCATTCATCAGGCAATGCACATTTAGGTTGCTTCCATGTTTTGGCTATTGTGAACAATGCTGCAGTGAACAGGGGGTGCAGATACCTCTTTGAGATCCTGATTTCAATTCCTTTGTGTATGTAAGTGGGATCATCTGGTAGCTCTATTTCTAATTTTTTGTCTGCCTTTGGTGTTAGGGTAATGCTGGCTTCATAAAATGTGTTGGGAAGTGTTCTTTCTTTCATTTGTGGAAGAGTTTAAGAAGGCTTGGTATTAATTCTTCTTTAAATGTTTGCTAGAACTGCCTGTGAAGACCTGGCCCTGAGTTTTTCTTTGTTGAGAGGTGTTTGGTTACTGATTCAATCTCCTTATTTATTATTGGTCTGTTCAAGCTTTCAATTTCTTCTTGGTTCCGTCTTGGTAGATTGTATGTTCCTAGGAATTTATCCATTCTTTCTCGGTTGTCCAATTTATTGGTATATAATTGTTCACAATAGTTTCTAATATTTTTAAAACATTTCTCTGGCATCTGTTATGATGTCTTCTCTATCATTTATTATTTTATTTATTTGAGTCTTCTTTCTTTTTTATTTCTCAATCTTGCTAAGGGTTTGTCAGTTTTATCTTTTCAAAAAACACGTCTTAGTTTCATCTATTTTTTCTACCGTTTTTCTATTTTCTAACTTTATTTATTTATGCTTTGACCTTTAGCTTTTTCTTTCCTTCTGCTAACTTGGGTCTTAGTCTGTTCTTTTTCTAGTTCCTTGAGGTGTAAATTTAGGTTATTTGAGATTTTTCTTTTGTGATGTAGGTGTTTATTGGTATCTCTTGGTACTTTCCATTTGTCTCAAAATATTTCTAATTTCCCTTAAGTTTCTTCTTTGATCCAATGTTATCCAAGAGAGTGTTGTTTAATTTCTGTGTATTTATAAATGTCCCCATTTTCCTTCTGTTATTGATTTGCAATTTCATTCTGTTGTGTTCAGAAAAGACATTTGGGATGACTTCAATCTCCTTAAATTTGTTTTAAGACTTGTTTTGTGATCTATAATGTGATTTATCCTGGAGAATCCATGTGTGCTTGAGAAGAAGGTGCATTCTGCTGCTGTTGGATGTTCACTATATATCTGTTGGGTCCATTGGTTTATAGTGATGTTCAACTCTGCTGTTTCCTTACTGATTTTTGTCTGGATATTCCATCCATTATTGAAAATGGAGTATTCAAGTCTCCTACTATCATTGTATGGCCATCTATTTCTCCCTTTAGATCTGTAGATGTTTGCTTTATATATTTAGGAGCTCTGATGTTGGATGCATATGTATATACATATATATATATATATATATATATATATATATAGTTTTTATAACCATTTAAAAAATGGAAGTATAGTTAATTTACAATGTGTTAGTTTCAGGTTTACAGCAAAGTGATACATATATACATATATGGATATGTATATATGTATATATATACATATATATATTCTTTGTCAGATTCTTTTCCATTATAGGTTATTACAAAATATTGAATATAGTTCCCTGTGCTATACAGTAGGTCCTTGTTGTTTATCTATTTTTAGTACTGTGTATATGTTAATCCCAAACTTCTTGTTTTATTTATTTGTATTAAAATTTGTTTTTAAATTTAAAACATTTTTAAACGTTACTTTCCATTTTTAGTTATTACAAAATATTGGCTATATTTCCCATATTGTACAATACATCCTTGTGCTTATCTTACAACCAATAGTTTGTACCTCCCACTCTCCTATGCCAATATTGCCCCCCCCCCACTGGTAACCACAAGTTTGTTCTCTATATCTGTGTGTCTACTTCTTTTTTGTTATATTCACTAGTTTGTTGTATTTTATAGATTCCACATATAAGTGATTTCATATAGTATTTGTCTTTCTCTGTCTGACTTATTTCACTTAGCATTATGCCTTCCAAGTTCATCCACGTTGCTGCAAATGGCAAAATTTCATTCTTTTTTTATGGCTGAGTAGTATTCCATTGTATATATATATATACCACACCTTTATCCATTCTTCTGTTGAACACTTAGATTGCTTCTATATCTTGGCAATTGTAAATGATGCTGCTGTGAACACTGGGGTACATGTATCTTTTAGAATTAGTGTTTTTGCTATTTTTCAAATATATACCCAGGAGTGGATGGGTTCATAGATAATTGTGGTATCTTCCTGTTGAATAAACTTTTGTATCATTATATAATGATCTTCTTTATCTCCTGTAGCAGTTTTTGATTCAAAGTCTATTTTGTCTCATAAAAATATAGCCACTCCTGCTCTCTTTGGTTACCATTTGTATGGAACATCTTTTTATATCCCTTTACTTTCAACCTTTGAGTGTTCTTAAGGCTATAGTGAGTCTCTTGTACACAGCATATGGTTGTAGCTTGTTGTTTTAGCCATTCAGTCACTCAATGTCTTTCAATTAGTGAGTTTAATACATTTAAATTCAAAGTAATTATTGATTTATTGTAGTTATAGTTATTCTTAATACTTTTGTCTTTTAACTTTTCAGCTAGGGATAAAAGCGATTTGTGTACCACCATTACAGTATTGCATTGTTCTTTATTTGTCTATATATTTACCAGTAAAAATTATACTTTCTTATGCTTTTGTCTTGTTCTTTAGTATCCTTTTGCTTCAACTTGACAAACTCCCTTCAGCACTTCTTGTAAGGCAGGCCTAATGGTAACAAACTCCCTCAATTTTTGTTTGTCTGGGAAAGTCTACCTCTCCTTCATTTTTTTTTTTCCCTAAAGAGCTCCTGACTTATTTATTTATTTATTTAATTTATTTAATTAATTTATTTTTTTTGGCTGTGTTGGGTCTTCGTTTCTATGCGAGGGCTTTCTCTAGTTGTGGCAAGCGGGGGCCACTCTTCATCATGGTGCGTGGGCCTTTCACTGTCACGGCCTCTCATTGCGGGGCACAGGCTCCAGACGCGCAGGCTCAGTAGTTGTGGCTCACAGGTCCAGTTGCTCCATGGCATGTGGGATCTTCCCAGACCGGGGCTCGTACCCGTGTCCCCTGCATTGGCAGGCAGATTCTCAACCACTGCGCCACCAGGGAAGCCCTCTCCTTCATTTTTAAAGGACAGTTTTGCCAGGCATAGTATTCTTGGTTGGCAGATTTTTCCTCAGCATTTTGAATGTATCATCCTACTCTCTCCTGGACTTCAAGGTTTGTGCTAAAAATTCTGCTGGTAATCTTAATGGAGTTTCATTTTATATGATGAATCATTTTTCTTTTGCTGTTTCAACTTTCTCTCTTTAACTTTTGACAATTTAATTTTAGTGTGCCTTAGTGTAGACCTTTTTTAGGTTCAACCTATTTGGGGTCTTTTGGGCTTTATGAATCTAGGTGTCCTTTTCCTTCCCCAGATTTAGGAAAATGTTAGCCATTATATCTTTAAATAAGTTTTCTTCTCCTTTCTATTGTTCTCCTGAAACTCCCATTATGTTATATTGTTTTTCTTGACGGTGTCCTATGAGTCCTGTGGGCTTTATTCACTCTTTTTCATTCCTTTATACTTTTGCTCCTCTGAGTAGAGCATTTCAAATAACCTGCTGTCAAGTTCACTGATTCTTTCTTCTGCTTGATCAAGTCTGAAATTGAAGCTCTCTCTTGAAAATTTTCAGTGCAGTCATTGCTTTCTTTGCTCCAGAATTTATGTTTTGGTTCTTCTTTATGGTTTCTATCTCTTTGTTGAACTTCTCATTGTGATCATGTATTGCTTTTTCTGATTTTGTCTAGTTTGTCTGCATTCTCTTGTAGCTCAATGATGAGCTTCTTTAGGATGATTATTTTGAATTCTTTGTTAGGCAATTCACAGATCTCCATTTCTTTGGGGTCAGTTACTGGAACTTTGTTTTGTTCCTTTGTTGATGTCATGTTTCGCTGATTATTTGTGATCATTTTATTCTGTGTTGCTTCTGCACATTTGAAGAAGTAGCCACCCCTTCTAGACCTTATGTACTGGCTTGGAAAGGGAAAGATCTTCACCTGGCTAGAGATTCTGGGAATCTATCAAACATTTTGTATAGAGGTGCCCACTCTACTCCTCTCATGCCTCCTTGGGGAGCTAGTTTTAGGATTGTGTGCCTTCCCCTGATCCCATAGAGCTGTGTAAGGTCCTGAGAGCTGCCTATTCCTTTTCTCTAGGGTGTGCCCTGCTAGGCCAGGACATTGGGTTCAAGCACCACTTCCATCCCTCCCTTCTGAAAGGCATGTCTTATAATCTTGTGCCTTTTCTCTACCCCACAGAGCCATGTTGAGTGCCAGGCATCACCTACCCCTTTTCCGTAGAGCAGTGCACTGAGGTGGCAGGACAAAGAGCTCAATCCCACTTTGTCCCTCCCTCCTGAAGGAGCAGTCTCATGGTGGTGTACCTTCTTCCAATCCTGCAGAGTCAAGTTGGTTGCTGAGATCTTCATTGGTTGCTGAGGTTCATGTGCCATCTGTGGGAGTGTGTGGGGCACCATCTTTGGGAAATTGTTGCTTTGGGGGTGTATATGTTGGTTGCTATGAGCCTCCACCCTTTTCTTTGTTCTTAGCAGCTCCCAGAGAATCCAACCATGCTGATTTCTTCAGTGTTCTGGATGCATCAAGATAAGCAGAGCTTTTAGACGTTGCCCCAAAAGGCTGGGGAGCAAGACCCTCACCTGTTCTCTCTTTATCCTGTGGGAGAAATCGTGGGCTGGCTGATCTCTCTTCATTCTGAGTTTTATCAGCCTGGGGGAGGGGTGATGCAGACAAAGTGACACTGTTCTTTCTATCCTTTCAGTGTGGCTGATCTTGCATTTTGTGGTTCACTGGGGTGCTAGAACCTCTCAACTGGACTTCAGAGCTCTCACACAGGTATTTTTGTCTGTAGATTGTTGTCAGATCATCAGTGTTTCTATGGGGGAATGAGGGCTGGAACCTCCTATTCTGCCATCTTACGGATATGATTCCCTTTCTCCATGTACTCTTGCAACACTCAGCCCTTAGAACAAAACTCAAACTTCACTCACAGCCCAGGAGTGCTGAAGGGTCTGGCTCTGCTCACTTCTTCAGCCTCCTCAGCTTCCAGCTTCCTCTGGCTTATCCTGCTCCAGCCACACGTCTTCCATTACTTCCCTCTCACAGTCAAGCTCCTCTAGCCCAGCATCCTGGCAATTCCTGTTCCCCTTGCCTGGAAGGTCTTTTCCTGGCTGTTCATTTGGCTGGCTCCTGCTCGACTTTTGGATTTCATTTTAAATGCCAGCTCCTAGAACAGGTTTTCCCTGTTTCCCCATCTAAGTAACCACCCCAACTCACCCATGGTTCTCTACCACATTACCCCTTCTTCCTTCTGTGTACTTGTCACATTTGTCCACTTACTTATTGTCTGTCTTCCCCCATAGAATGTCAACTCCAAGAGAGCAGACACTGTGTCTGTCTTGTTTATCACTATATTCCTTGCCCATTCCCTATAGATTACTTTTAAAACAATATTTCAAGTGGTAACATAACAGTCAATGTGTATATGGTGCCATACTTGACTTCATTCTTTCCTATTTGTGGATATGCAATAGTTTCGGATTATAAATAGTACTGCAATGAACATCTCTGTGCATAACATTCTTTGTCCCTGCCTCTGGTGATTTTGTTCAGCAATGTCTCAGAAGTAGAAATATTGGCTCTATGATAGAGCATGAGTACATTTAAGGCTTCTTCATAAACATGGCCGCACTGCACTCTAGAAAGGCTGACTGATGACCTAACATAAGTTCCACCACCCCTGAATGTGAGGGCTATGAGACAAGAGATGAGTCTTTAGATGAGCAGTGCATATGAATCATCTGGGGATCTGATTATAATTCAAATTCTGATACGGGAAGTCTGGAGTCAGGCCTGAGATGCTGCATTTTTAACAAGCTCCCTGGAGGACTCCCCCAGAGCTCCTCATCCTGCCTGCTCTTTCCTGTCGGTGTCTGGGCTCTATACAGACCCAGCCCCTGGGCACCTGTGTCTCTGCCCAGACCTCAGCCTCCTAGGACAGCAGCCCCAGCAGGACAGCCTGTGCTTGTTTCCGCTCTGCTTGCCTCAGGCCCTGTCTCCATTTGGCCATCAACTCCAGGCTCTATAACTCCTGATGCATGTGTGGCTCTTAGGAGTTCTGAGTTCGGTTTTCCACTAGGTGTGAGTTGAACTCATCCCTTCAGATCCCAGGATGCTCCACTGCCCTGGGTGGGGTAGTGGACATCTGTGACTACCTTTCCTTCCAGCCCTCTCTCTCCTCATCGTATGGCAATAGTACCTCTTTTTCCCTGTGAAGACCGCCCCCCCCACCCACACCGCCAGCCTTTCCTGGTCCATGTGGTTTGGGGAAGTTAACCCTCTATAATACCAGAATCAAAAGGTGAGCATATAACCTAAATCTAGCCAATCAACAGATTTCATCTCCTTTGTTTCAGCAACCTGTTTGCAGGTGGACATGTGACCTTGTCCCAGGAAACCTGTGCCAGGACTTACAACAGAACTATTGTGAATGAGATGTTCTCTCCCCTCTGGGGGGCTGCCAGGGCCACTATATGTAGCTAACAGGCCAGAGAGTAAGGCCAGCATGGAAACCAGAGATAAGGTAACTCATGATGTCATAATTTGAGGCCTTGGGTCAAGCTGGACCTGAAGCTGAATTGATTTTAATGGAGTTGGGCCACAGTTGAGCTAGGACCAAAGCCATCACAGCAAGGCATCAGCTTGGGCAGCGAGGCTTGTGTGTGTCAGTGTGTTCAGCACAAACTAAGGAAGGCAGAGGACTCCAGAAAGAGAAACCCCAAGAATGTGCCTGCCCCTCCCACACATGCACCCATGGGCATGTGGGCACACACACAGTCCAGGCCAGAATAGTGGGGATCATGATGGGGATGCAGGACTGCAGCCAACAGAGAGGAGGGCTGCTGCCATCAGATGGGAGGTTTTCCCATGTTACTGGTATCTTTGCATGATACACAATGAGCTTTGAAACAAAAATAAGAGACACATTGAGCAGGTAAGAAGTAGCTTAAAGCGAGTGTGAGTCACAACAGCATTAAATCTGGTACAGCCTCTAGACAGCCTCACACCTTTCATCTCTCCCTGGAGAGGAAGTCCTCAGTGCTGTTGCTGTCTTGTTCTTACACATGTACAGGGCCTTCAAATGCACCATCGTGGGGGTGGGGGGGCAAGCAGAGAGGAGAGGTGGCCAGGTCAAGGTCATACAGCCCATTGTTTACAATGCACCATCTGAGAGAAAGGTTCCGGATCAAGGTCACACAACCTACTGGGGCAGAGCAGACACGCAGGCAAAGTTTTCTTACTAAGTCCCTGGGTTTGACTCATCATCAGAGGCAGGTTTCCTGGGAAGCTATGGAGGCTGAAACCACAGGGCCCTCACTTGTTCAGCCCCTTCTTTGATCCCAACGTAATTCTGGGTTCTTTCTCTTTAAGAAAGTCACCCAAAACTATATAGTTCTACGTTTTAGGCCCCCCAAGGTGCGGATCAGCCCCAACCCCCAACTGACCCAAGGCTGTTTCCCACTTCCTTCCCATCACCTTTCAAGAACCCCAAACTCAAGGGCATTGTCATAAACTTGAAATACGTGCTGAAAGGCCTTTGCTTCTAGGGTACCTCTGCTTGTCCTCAAGCGTAGTTTTTTCCCCCTATTTTTGATGATTTAGGCACTTGTTGTGCAAACGACATCCACAGCCATCCATTCTGTGAAATGCTTACGTGCCTCTTTCAATGTCTTCTGCTTCAACTTCAATATAAAACCAAATCTTCTTGCTTCTCCCTGGGCCAGTGCTCAGGGGTCTCAGCATGCAGAAATGAGAGAAGCCCATGAGAAGCTCCCTAGCCATCCACCCAGTGACTCATAAGAGAAACCCCCACCTCCTGGCCAGTCAGTGCCAGTTAGTTGAGAGTGGACTGTGTTTCATAGGTAAAATAGCTCCACCTTGTCACACGTGCTTCTGTCTGTCGGTGCCTGTCACTTCACAGGAAGCATCTGCAAAGCCCAGCTTGGTGCCTGGTCCTGGGATCGATGCTGACAAGACTCAGCAGGCAGACACCTGCTCAGGACTGGGTGTGTTTTAGGCTCCCAGAGGGGACACAGAGGGGTGCAAGTGTCCCAGGGCAAAAGGTCGGGGGGCAATGAGAGAGGCTTCTGGGAGGAGACCTGGGGGCAACCACCTCCTGGAGGAGAGCACGAAATGTGTCTTCACTCTTCCAGAGCCTGTGGAGGGATGCAGGCCCCACTCCACATTAGCTCACTTGCAGGATGCACTTTATAGAGCAGTGTCTGTGGGTAGGACATATCCTTCCTGTCCAAATCACATTTTGCAAAAAAATAAAATAAAATAAAATAAGATAAAATAAAATAAAAATAAAATAGTTAGACACTTTCTTCTTCTCCCCTTCCCCAGCCGAGTCCTCCAAGGACCGTGGGGACTCAGCCTCCAGCCTGTTGACCACTGGTGGACAGGGTTGGGTCTGGAACTACTGGCAGCAGTTTTGTTTTTCTGTAAAACTTTAGATCTCTCCATCAAATCTGAATGAGGGGACTTCCCTGGTGGTGCAGTGGTTAAGAACCCTCCTGCCAATGCAGGTGACACGGGTTCGAGCCCTGGTCCAGGAAGATCCCACATGCCTTGGAGCAACTAAGCCCGTGCACCACAAATACTGAGCCTGTGCTCTGGAGCCTGTGAGCCACAACTACTGAGCCCGTGTGCCACAACTACTGAAGCCCATGCACCTAGAGCCCGTGCTCCACAACAATAGAAGCCACCACAATGAGAAGACCGCACACCGCACTGAAGAGTAGCTCCCACTTGCTGCAACTAGAGAAAACCCGTGTACAACAACAAAGACCAAATGCAACCAAAAATAAATATTAGATAAATTTTTTAAAATGTTAAAAAAAAATTTGAAAGAGAGCCTTGCTGGGTAGAGTAAATTTGGTTATAGGATTTTCCCTTTTATCACTTTAAATATACCATGCCATTCCTTCTGGCTTGCAGAGTTTATCCTGAAAAGTCAGGTGATAACCTTATGCAAGTTCCCACGTATGTAACTTATTGCTTTACCTTTGCACCTTTTAATAGTTTATATCTTTAATTTTTTGCCATTTTAATTATGAGTCTTGGAGTGGTCCTCTTTGGGTTGATCCTGTTTGGGGCTTACTGTGTCTACTGGACTTGGGTGTCTGTTTTCTGAGCTGAAGTTTTCAGCTTTTATGTCTTTAAGTATGTTCTCTGCCCCTTTCCCTTTCCATTTTCCTTCTGGGACCGCAAATGTTAGTACATTTGATGTTGTTTCAGAGGTCTGTTAAACTGTCCTCAATTCTTTTTATCCTATTTTTTTTCTGTTCATATTCAGTGATTTCCAGTACTCTGTCCTCCAGTTTTCTGATTTGTTCCTCTGTATCATTTTATCTACAGTTGTTTCCTTTTAGTGTATTTTTCATTTCAGTTATTGCATTCCTCATCTCTGTTTAGTTGTCCTTTAAGATCACATTTTTTATAAGTATATTTATTTATTTTTGGCTGCGTTGGGTCTTCGTTGCTGTGCGTGGGCTTTCTCTAGTTGCGGCGAGCAGGGGTTACTCTTTGTTGCAGTGTGCAGGCTTCTCATTGTGGTGGCTTCTCTTGTTGCCAAGCACGGGCTCTAGGCACGCAGGCTTCAGTAGTTGTAACACACAGGCTCAGTAGTTGTGGCTCATGGGCTCTAGAGCATAGACTCAGTAGTTGTGGCACATGGGCTTAGTTGCTCCAAGGCATGCGGGATCTTCCTGGACCAGGGCTTGAACCCATGTCCCCTGCATTGGCAGGCAGATTCTTAACAACTGTGCCACCAGGGAAGCCCCTAGATCACCTTTTAAAAAAGTTTCTAAGGGACTTCTCTCATTGTCCAGTGGTTAAGACTTTGCCTTCCAGTGCAGGGGGTGTGGGTTCAATCCCTGGTCAGGGAGCTAAGTTCCCACATGCCTAGCAGCCAAAAAACCAAAACACAAAATAAAAGCAATATTGTAACAAATTCAATAAAAGACAAAAAACCCCACAAACTTCTAACTTCTTGCTCTGGTTGTCCATTTTTTTCCTAAGTTCTTTGATTATCTTTACAATCATTACCTTGAACACTTTCTTGAGTAGATTGGCTATTTCCACTTCATTTAGATCTTCTTCTGGGTTATCTTGTTCCATCATCTGTATAGTGTTTCTCTGTCATCTCATTTTTCTTAACTTGCTGTTTTTATTGCTATGTATCTGGTAGGTTAGTTACATTTCCTGACCTTGGAGAAGTGGCCTTTTGTAGGAGATGTCCTATGTGTTCCAGCTGCCTACTCTCCCCTGGTCACTAGAACTATATGCTCTAGGTGTACCCCCTATGTGGGCTGCCTGGGCTCTTCTGTTGTGGTGGGCTGACTACTGTGGGTGGTCTAGTAGGCTTGGCTACCCCCAGTCTGGTTGTTTGCCAGGCTCTGCCTTGCTTGGAGGCTGTCAGTGCTGCTTGATGGGAGAGGATAATGAGGCAGCTGGTTGGACAACCTTGGGTGACATCGAGACTAGTGTTGGCTCACTTGTGGGTGGAGATGGGGTCCAGGAGATACCAGGGCTGGTGCCCAACCACTGGTGTGTAAAGCCAAGTCCTGGGGCTATCCTGGCCCACTTGCTGGCAGAGCCAGGTCCTGGGTTCTGCTTGCAGGGCCCAGGAGAACCAGAGCTGGTGTCAGACCACTGTTCTGGACACAGCTGACTGCAGTGTCTGGGGTGTCCTGAATCTTGTGTTGGCATTCTGATGTGCAGGGTCAGGACCCAGCCGAGTCCATAGATGGTCCTTGCCTGCTGGCATTTGTCTGGGTCCGTGGGCTGCTGGGCTGTTGTAGTCCTAGGACTGCTCTCCATCCACTGGTAGGTGGGGCTGGTTGTGAAGCTTGAGCAGGCTCAGTGGTGGTTGGCGCCAGGGCCCAGCCAGTCTTAGGACTTTTTCTGGCCTTCTAGAAAGTGGGCTGCTTCCACAGTTGTTAGACAGAGTTATTTCTGGGACTGGTGTCTGACTCTTTATTTGTGAGGCTGGTCCCAAGGCTAGAGCAGGTTTACTGTTGTGTAGGACCAATCTCCCACCAGTCCCTGGATGGTGACCACCTGCTGATGGGTGAGGCTGGTCCCGAGGCTAAAGCAGTTTCACTTGTGGGAGGGACCAGGGATTCTGGGGCTGGTGCCTGCCCACTGGTGGGTGGAGTTGGGAACCAGTGTCTCTGGCTGGAGGGTCCTGGGGGCCCTGGATCTAGTTCCTGTGCACTGGTGTGTGTGGAGCCTGGTCCTGGGGCTTCTGGTAGTTGGAGGCCAAGTACAGGAACAGCTGTGGGCTTGAGAGGGTCTTAAGGTAGCCTGAATGCTGGTGGATGGGGCTGTGTCCCTGCTCAGTTAGTTGCTTGGCCTGCGGCATTCTAGTAGTTGGACTAAGGGTATCATTGGGTAGATTTCTAGGGGTGACCCCTCGCACAACCCTAAACCCACCATGCAATTTCCACCAAGCCAGCAGCATCTACTCTAGGCAACAGCAAGGCCACACCTATTCCAGGAGGAGCTCAGCCCCTAGGAATTAGGCCCAGGGAGCCTGCACTTCTGCAATTTGTTACCTGAAACCTTCACATTATGCAGTGGTCTCAGGTGTGCTATGTCTGATATCTCTAGCTCAGTGCCACTGAATACGGGTCTGAGGGAGTAACATCTACACCAACAAAAAACTTGTTAAAGATGCCATTTCATGGGATCCACAGGAGGATCATAACTTAGAGTGGGGCCCTGATTCCCCCCAAATTTGTGCGCACTTTAAAGCTTCAGAAATGTTTCCTCCGTTGTTCCCATGCAGTTTCCCATTAGTATTACATAATAAATATTTAGATATAACATCACCTGTGTCCTCCCCACAGAGTCTGTCTGTTGATTTGGGTGGGAGCATCTGTGTTGTTTTAACTCA